>NC_057737.1:3007225-3010399 GCF_004010195.1 Chiloscyllium plagiosum | reverse complement strand
CACACGGCAAGTACTTCACACAGAGGGTGGTGGGCGTTTGGAATGCATTGCCAGCAGAGGTGGTAGAGGCAGGCACAGTAGATTCATTTAAGATGCGTCTGGATAAATGCATGAGTAGGTGGGGAGTAGAGGGATACAGATGCTTAGGAATTGATCGACAGGTTTAGATAGTACATTTGGATCAGCTCAGGCTTGGAGGGCCGAAGGGCCTGTTCCTGGGCTGTAAATTTTCTTTGTTCTTTGTTGTGTTTGGTATGCTTGCCTTCATTGGTCTGTGCATTGAGTACCTGCATAGGAATTGGGAGATTATTCTAGTTTCCTTGCTATAGGAAGAGTTCAGAAAAGATTTACAAGAATGTTGCCTGAGTTGGAGAGTTTGAGCTATAGGGAGAGGCTGAATAGATTGGGGCTATTTCCCCTGGAGCGTCGGTGGCTGAGGGATGACCTAATAGGGGTTTATAAAATCATGAGGGGCATGGTTAGGCTGAATAGCCAACGTCTTTTCCCTTGGATGGGGGAATCCAAGACTAGAGGGCATAGGTTTAAGCTGACAGGGGAAAGATTTAAAAGGCACCTAAAGGGCCAACTTTTTCACACAGAGGGTGGTACATGTATGGAATGAGTTGCCAGAGGAAGTGGTGGAGTCTGGTATAATTACAACATTTAAAAGGCATCTAGATGGGTATATGAATAGGAAGGGTTTAGATGGATATAGGCCAAATGCTGGCAAATGTGACTAGATTAGGCCAGGATATCTGGTCGACATGGACAAGTTGGACCAAAGGGTCTCTTTCCAAGTTGTACACCTACATGACTCTGTGACTCTATGACTGATCTGTGGAACAGCTCTCCCAATTTTGACTTAAGCCGCCAGATGTTGGTTAGGAGTTAATAAGGGTGTGTGTGTTCTATTGTCATTTCCTTATGCATTTGTTAATGCTGTATGGCAGATATTGCTGTGGCAGACATCGCAGTGGCAGACACAGCTGAGTAATTTATTGGCAATTTCAGAGGGCATTTTAGAGTCAACCACAGTGCTGTGGATCTGAAATTACACAGGGCAAACAAGGTGAAGATGATAGATTTTTAGTGAACCAGCCGAGTTTTTACAAGAAATCAACAATGGCCTCCACCATTAGATTAGCTTTTAAATTCAGATTGTCAGGACTCACTGGGATAGCATGCTAAAAATCAAGTCCCACTGTTCCTGAAGTCACCACAAATGTTAAGACTTAATGAAGCTACTGAAAAAACCAATTTGCCACTGTCTGCCTGTTACCAGAATAAAAATAAACCACCCCAGATCCTTTCTGTAACTGTAAAAATAATTATTATAATACTTACCTTTAACAATAACCGTAAAAGAACAGGATTTCTGGTTTAAGAAACATTAACTTTAGGGTATAGGTTTGCTTGCTGAGCTGTAGGTTTGATATCCAGACGTTTCATTACCTGGCTAGGTAACATCATCAGTGGCGGCCTCCAAGTGAAGCGAAGCTGGTGTCTCCTGCTTTCTATTTATATCTTTCTCCTGGATGGGGTTCCTGGCATGCCTTTGCTTAGCCTGTCCCAGGATAGATGTGTTGTCCCAGTCGAAATGGTGGCTTTTTTCATCCACGTGTAGGGCTATGAGGGAGAGAGGATCGTATCTTTTTGTGGCTAGCTGGTGTTCGTGTATCCTGGTGGCTAACTTTCTTCCTGTTTGTCCTAAGTAGTGTTTGTGGCAGTCCTTGCATGGAATTTTGTAGATGACGTTGGTTTTGTCCATGGGATGTACTGGGTCTTTTAAGTTTGTTAGTTTTTTTTTGAGTGTTGGTGGATTTGTGTGCTACTAGTTTAACAGAACAAAACGGCCTCAGAATGCTCCAAGAACTAATCAATGACGCCCACCACAGACTCCAAAAGTACAAACGGGAAATTGCGCGCCAAAAATCGTTATTCAACAAGCAACAAATCAAGAATGGACAGACACGATAGAACAAGCCATAAACACCAAACAACGACAAACACAGAAAAAGAAAAATCTGGACCTAAAGAAAAAACTGGACAAACTCACAAAAAAAGACAAAACCGATAACACAGGGGCATGGATAAAGAACTTATCAGATCGGACCCTATCAGACACAGAAAAAGCGGTACTAGTCAAAGGATTAAATTTCAATTACCAAGACACTGACAAGAAGGATTTCCTAGCGGCATTAGAAACCACATTGAAGGACAACAATCTCACGGAAGAAACACAACAAACGATCAGACAGACAATTGCACCTATTCTGAAAACAAACTGAACACACAAGAAAAGAAAGCCCTAGAAAACCTCAAAAAAAGACAAAAACATCGTTATATTACCTGCAGACAAAGGTCGGCTCACAGTCATCCTGAACAGAAGGGACTACATCGAGAAAGCCAATGCACTACTCGCAGACACCAACACCTACCAACAGGTGGCGCTAGACCCAAACCCACAACTAGGAAACATAATTACATATCTCCCAAGAAAATTACACAATTCCGGACAATTAAACAAGACAGAATTCCAGAAAATGAAACCCGATGGGACCAACACCCCACGATTCTACGGACTACCAAAAATCCATAAACCAAGAGCCCCCCTCAGACCTATAGTCGCACTACCCGGAACACCAACTTACAGACTGGCCAAAGAACTACACCCAAGACTGAAATACCTAGTAGAAGAGTCACAGTACTCCATCCACTCCACCCAGGAATTCCTAAAAATCATTAAAAACACCAAAATAGAGGAAGACGAAGCAATGATCTCATTCGACGTAATAGCACTGTTCACCTCCATCAACATCGACCTGGCAAAGGAAACACTTACCACACTTTTAGAAGAGACCATCACACACACACCAACCACCATCAATCACATTACCAACGAAAACATCATGAAGCCAGTGGACTTGTGCCTCACAACCCACTTCACTTTCAACAACATAGTCTACAAACAAACCAACGGCACACCCATGGGATCTCCGCTATCAGGATTCATAGCGAAGGCGTAAGTGCAAATACTAGAACAAACAGCCCTACCAACCATCAAATCAAAAATCTGGGTCCGCTACGTAGATGACACCTTTGTCATCACAAAATGAAACAAGATAGAAGAGACATTTAACATCATCAACAACACCCTCACAGGCATAAAGTTCA
>NC_057737.1:2986358-3007168 GCF_004010195.1 Chiloscyllium plagiosum | reverse complement strand
GACGTTGGTTTTGTCCATGGGTTGTACTGGGTCTTTTAAGTTTGTTAGTTTTTGTTTGAGAGTGTTGGTGGGTTTGTGTGCTACTAGGATTCCGAGGGGTCTTAGTAGTCTGGCTGTCATTTCTGAAACTTCTTTGATGTATGGTAAGGTGGTTAGGGTTTCTGGCTGTGTTTGGTCTGCTTGTCGTGGTTTGTTCTGGAGGAATCTGCACCCTACCAACCATCAAACCAAAAATCTGGGTAGGACAAACAGGAAGAAAGTTAGCCACCAGGATACACGAACACCAGCTAGCCACAAAAAGATATGATCCTCTCTCCCTCGTAGCCCTACACACAGATGAAAAAAGCCACTATTTCAACTGGGACAACACATCTATTCTGGGACAGGCTAAGCAAAGGCATGCCAGAGAATTCCTAGAGGCCTGGCACTCCAACCACAACGCCATAAACAAACACATAGATCTAGATCCATCTATCAACCCCTCAGAAAACAAACAGGAAATGACATCACCACAAACCCCAGGAACCCCATCCAGGAGAAAGATATAAATAGAAAGCAGGAGACAACAGCTTTGCTTCACTTGGAGGTTGCCACTGATGATGATACCTAGCCAGGTAATGAAACATCTGGATAGCAAACCTACACCCTAAATCTCAACCTGAGCTACAAACCTTCACAAACCTTGCAACATTAACTTTATTATTGTTGTGGTTCTGTTTGCCGAGCTGGGAATTTGTGTTGCAGACGTTTTGTCCCCTGTCTAGGTGACATCCTCAGTGCTTGGGAGCCTCCTGTGAAGCGCATCTGTGATGTTTCCTCCGGCATTTATAGTGGTTTGTCTCTGCCGCTTCCGGTTGTCAGTTCCAGCTGTCCACTGCAGTGGCCAGTATATTGGGTCCAGGTCGATGTGTTTGTTGATAGAATCTGTGGATGAGTGCCATGCCTCTAGGAATTCCCTGAATGTTCTCTGTTTGGCTTGTCCTATAATAGTAGTGTTGTCCCAGTTGAATTCATGTTGCTTGTCATTCGCATGTGTGGCTACTAAGGATAGCTGGTCGTGTCGTTTCGTGGCTAGTTGGTCGGTTTCAATTCCTCAAATATTATTTGTACTATGATGAACAACTTGCAGTTCATAGGTTGTTTGGTTGGACCTGGGTTCTCCCTCAACTTACCCATAACTGCAACTGGCACCCGAGCCACAAATCTTTACACAACTCCTTGTGGCTGGGTTTTAGAATTATTTCTTACAGCATATAGTTTTTTTGCTCTCTCAACGTAAATTTGAAGAAAGCAGCTTCATTGAGAAAGGGACAAATAAAGATTGATGCACCTAACTTCTAGACATTTCCTGTTTTATTACCCTCACAGGTTCTGTGTTATTACAAGCTGGCCAATCACAGAGTTGCTATTATGCTGGTCCCACAACAAATGCTACCAATGCATCTGGACTCAATATCCCCAAGTAACAACTATCTCAGGAATGAGTTTCACTTGTTTTTCTAAGCTGCAAACAACTCCATGTACATGCACCTTTCCTTAAAGAGCGGTATTCATGTTTTTCTCTTTTTCAGTCCATAGTCCCAAAAAAAGTAATCACTTACAATATTTATTAATTAAATTTTAATTCCCCCTTCTGCCATAATGGGATGTATACCCTTTCCTCAGAGCATTAGCCTGGTTATCTGGACTACTAGTCTTGTGACAATACCACTATGCTACTGCTTCCCATAGGTCTCTGTTCCACACCTCCTTGAGAATTGCACCCTCTTAGACAACTTCTCTCTCTTTGAACTCATCACTTCACAATTCTATACATTAAATTTCATCTGCCATTTGTCCATCCATTCTAGTAGTCTACATACTCTTTGAAAATCTATTATCATCCTCACAGATTGCACAGAGTTTTCAAGTTTTGTATTAATTTCCAAATTCTGCAACTGTACCCTGTACACCCATTTATAAATTATTAAAATGCAGACAGGAAGAGTGGAAATGTTTTGAAGTAATAATCCAGAGGCCCAGGCTAATGTTCCAGAGGTACGAGTTCACGTCATACCATCATAGAAACAGAGGAAATTTAAATTCAATATATCTAAATAAAGCTGCTGAAGTGATTATCATTAAACAATCATTTACATCCTTTCTGGCTCCATCCAACCATATTCATAATGCGGCAGACCCTAAAAGGTTTATGAACATATAGAGGCAATTCAGCCTCCCAAGCCTGTTTTGCAATTTAGATTATGGCTGATCTGTATGTTCAGCCCATTTATTTGTCTCAGTTCCTTAAATCTTAATAAACCTGTCTGAATCCATTAATCTCAGTTTTGATACTTTTAATTCAACACCACCCTCAACATCTTTTGGGGGGGGGGGGGGGGGGGAGAGAAGAATAGAGTTGCAGATTACACCTGAAAAGTCTTACATAATTTCAACATTTCCCAATTTGCTTTGGACCTCCCCAAGTCCAACAACAACCCCAAAGGAAATAGTTTCTATCTCTCAAATCCTTTAATTATCCTAAACATCTCAAATTAGGTTACTGCTTAACCTTCTACATTCAATAAATTGCAAGGTTAGTTTAAGTAACCTTAACATAATTTAGGACTTTGTATTGTTCTGATGGATTTTCAATGCACCTCATTAAGATAAACGGTTGTATTGCCTGTTGCTATTTGCTTTGTCCCCCTCTCCTACCCTGAACATGCCGACTCCCAAATTAGATATGCCTGACATCCTCTTGCCATCCGAAATGCCACCCATAATGTATTAATCTAGGTAGTGGTGTTAGGATAATGGTATAGGATGTTGGTTATCATCCAATTAGAATTTTGATGTCATTTGAGATCTGTGTTATAAAAAGGACACAAAGCACTGAGGTGTAATTTAAAAACTAGTATCATAACCAGTGATATTCCTATAGAAAGATTAAACACAGGGACATTTTCTCCAGAAAAAGATTGAAGGAGATAGGGATCTTTAAGATTATGAAAGTTTGATATGGTAGACATGATGAATATTTTTGCACGTGAACCTATAAATATAACAAGGTTTGAATAGTAGGCCATTCAGCCTGTCAAGCCTGCTCCACCATTTAATGTAGTCACAGTTAACTGAACACTTCAATGCCTTCAACACTAGCTTTTTAATCCTTTCATTTTATTATCGATGACATAATCAACTTCTACATTAAATATACTCAAAAGACTAAGCTGCCACAGCCCTTTGGAGGCAGACAATTCCAAAGATTCACCATTCTCAGAAAAAAAATTATCCTCATTTCAGCCTTACGTGGCATCCCCTTAATTTTTTTTACATGATGCCCTAGTTCTAGACTGCCCAACCAGGAGAAACATCTTAGCTGCATCCACCCTGTCTATTCCTTTATATATTTTGTAGGTTTAAATGAAATTACCTCTAATTCTTTAAAATTTCACAGAACACAGGTTCACTTCGCAAAATCTTTCTATGAGACAATCCCTCTAACCAGAAAACCAGGCCAGTGAACTTTTTTTGCACTCCCCCATGGCACTGTCTTTCATGAGATCAACACCCCAAAACTGCACACAATATTCCAGATGCAACCCTAACCAAGCTCCTTGTCACTAGTAAATCCAATAGGGAACTTCAGGGGAGACTTCTTATACTCAATGGTCAAACTGTGGAAATTAATAGCATAAAAACTAGTTGACACAAATTAGTTAAATTTCAGGGGAAGCTAATTAACAAGTCAGAGAATTGTCACATTGATGGGTCAGAGTAGTTAAAGACTCACTTGAAGCAGTGACACAAGCACGGACCTGTAAAGAATAATGATCGGTTTATGTTGTAAATCCTTTATATGGTCACATCTCCACATACATTCACATGAGTCATAGTCATAGCCAACCCTGGCAACATCCTTGTAAATCTTTTCTGAACCCTTTCAAGTTTCGCAACGTGCTTCCGATTGGAGGGAAACCAGGACTGCACGCAATATTCCAACAGTGGCCTGACCAATGTCCTGTGCAGCCGCAACATGACCTCCCAACTCCTGTACTCAGAGTATTGAGTAAAGGAAAGCATACCAAATACCACTTTCACTATCGTATCTACCTTTGACTCTACTTTCAAGGAGCTACAAACCTGCACTCCAAGGTTTCTTTGTTCTGCAACACTCCCTAGGACCTTACCATTAAGGTGTATAAGTCCCGCTAAGATTTGCTTTCCCAAAATGCAGCACCTCACACTTATCCAAATTAAACTCCATCTGCCACTTCTCAGCCCATTGGCCCAGCTGATCAAGAACCCTTCTTCACTGTTCACTACACCTCCAATTTTCACATCATCTGCAAACTTACTAACTACACCTCATGCTCCCACCAAAATCATTTATATAAATAATGAAAAGTAGTGGACCCAGCACCGATCCTTGTGGCACTCCACTGGTCACAGGCCTCCTGTCTGAAAAACAACCCTCCACCACCACCTACATCTTCTTTGAGCCAGTTCTGTATCCGAATGTCATTGTCTCCCTGTAGTCCACAAGATCTAACCTTGCTCACCAGTCTCCTATGGGAAACCTTGTCAAATGCCTTACTGAAGTCCATATAGATCACATCTTCCGCTCTGCCTTCATCAATCCTTTGTTACTTCTTCAAAAAACTCAAGTTTGTGAGATATGATTTCCTACGCACAAAGCCATATTGACTATCCCTAATCAGTCCTCGCCTTTCCAAATAAATGTACAATCTGTCCCTCAGGATTCCCTCTAACAACTTGCCCACCACAGAGGTCAGGCTCACTGGTCTACAGTTCCCGGCTTGTCCTTACCACCCTCCTTAAACAGTGGCACCACATTGGCCAACCTCCAGTCTTCTGGCACCTCACCTGTAACTATCGATGCTGAAAATATCTCAGTAAGAGGCCCTGCAATCAATTCCTTAGCTTCCCACAGAATTCTAAGGTACACCTGATCAGGTCCTGTGGATTTATCCACATTTATGCATTTCAAAACAGCCAGCACTTCCTCCTCTGTAATGTGGACGTTTTTCAAAATGTCAATATCTATTTCCCTACATTCTATATCTTCCATGTCCTTTTCCACAGTAAATACTGATGCAAAATACTCATTTATTATCTACCCCATCTCCTGCAGCTCCACACAAAGGCCGACTTGCTGATCTTTGAGGGGCCCTATTCTCTCCCTTGTTACCTTTTGTCCTTAATATATTTATAAAAGCCCTTTGGATTATCCTCAACTCTATTTGCCAAAGCTATCTCGTGTCCACTTTTTGTCCTTCTAATTTCTCTTTTAACTATACTCCTACTGCCTTTAGTCTTCTAAGGATTCATTCGATCTATCCTGTCTATACGTGATACATGCTTCGTCCTTTTTCTTAACCAAACCCTCAATTTCTTTAGTCATCCAGCATTCCATGTATCTCTTTTCCTTTCACCCTAACAGGAATATACTTTCTCTGGACACACGTTATCTCATTTCTGAAGGCTTCCCATTTTCCAGCCGTCTCTTTACCTGCGAACATCTATGCCCAATCAGCTCAAGGTATATAAATTTGAGAAAAGCCTCCATTGATCACTAATCATAGTAAAACCCAAAGCAACCAAATATTTATTCACCATTATCTGGCACTACATTACAGCAGTGACAAAGAGTTGAAACATGATCCTGTTGGGATTAAGAGTGACACAGGTTTCAGTGAGAGCAATTTTTTTTTTATTTAGCAAAACGGTAACAGTAGGCTACTTGGAAACAGTTCATTTATATATATATATACACATAATATATATATATTAATACAAAATTAGTAAACTCCCATGTAAATGTAGCAGCACCATCAATACGAGGGATTAAGGAGAACGCACCCTCAATAACAATGGAGAACAGGCTGAGCGATAAGGTTAGCGATGCACAACACGATTTATTATTTCCTCTCTTCTCCCACAACTGTAAAAATAAAAGCTCTGGATTAGGAACAGGAGGTGGCCATTCTGCCAGCCAAAAGGATCACAGTCAGATGTGGACAGTTTGCTGCTCTGACTCTCTTCCCTTTCCCTCTGGGGAGAGGGGAGACTTTCTAACACAGCAGAGCTAATAATGTTTACAGACAGGGATCTCCCACACATTCCCAAGACCCCCGCCTCCTCCCTTGCCCACCTAAAACCAAAACAAAACTATGCATTTTAAGCACTTCTCTGCTCTCAAGCCATCTTTATTTTTAATAAAAACTAGACACTGCATGGTGATCACTTAGTTCAAAACCAAGAAAGTCTGAAAGCCAGTCCACATTTTATTTATCCAAAATGTGATGACTTACGGTAATCAGTCATGTGGTTCATGACACAGCCCTTCAAAGTTAAGAGGGAACACATCGTCAGCCTTCGGTCTATGCCCACACAGCTTAAAAAAAAGCACCCATTGTGAGCCTGGAAACACTGATTTAAGTTGTGCCCTCTGTTTGAAGAACAAGAGCTCTGATCATTGAAATACAGTAAGCGTCTTATTGAACTGGTTAAAACACAGTAAAGGTCAAAGGAATATCTGGCATTTAAACCCTGCCTTTTGCATCTGGGGATGAGGGTTTCCAAATGTCAAAGGAATTAATCTAAAACTATTTTTGCAGCTCAAGCATTTATTTATTGGAGAAATCCCTAGTCAAAAGATTAATTAGTTAAAAGTATCCACAAAGGCAACAAAACCAGTTACAACATATTTGTGTACACTTTGAAAAACTAGGAGTTATTGAGACCTTATAACGGGACAGCATGGAAAACAAGGGCTAAATTCCCAGTCCTTGGCTTTCTGGCTGATCTGCTGAAATACAATACAGGTAGGCACCAATACATCTAGCTCACTAAGGGTTCTTAGTCCAACTGTTAAATCACACCCCAGCCTTTCACTCCCATGCTAATTCAGCTCAATCTCAGCATGTAGGGAGGTCAGGTCACTCCATTCAAGCCCAAATCACCTGGTCCACTTCGGTGACGTAATGAAACCATTGTCATTAGCAAACCACAGAGGAAATATCCAGAAAGGACAGGCCGATGGATTCAAACACTGGAAAACTGATCAATCTGCTTGGCTTTCATCTTTATCCTTGTCTGAGCCACACAGTGCCAGATGCAGCAGCTCCTATGGTGTTTTAAATGAGGAGAGCTCATTAATTGCAGCTAACAGACATCAAGGACTGCAGTGAGCAGCAACAGCATGTGACTGAGAGCTCTGCATTCAGTCCCAACCCTGTCTCAATTAGCCAAGCAAGTACACTCCCTGATTCCAATCACCAGTCCAGAACCACTGATTAACCACATTGCAAACAAGGAACTGATGTTCAAGGGAAACCACACTGCTTAGCACATTATTCATGGGGGTCAAGATTGGCACCAGTCATTGGTGGATTTTAATCCAACACAGCAAAAAATATGGAAATGTGGCATCAGCAATCAAAGTGGAATGAGTCAGTTAAGTGACCAAACAGCAGAAACCATCATTGGTTTGTGCGAGGGGAGCAAACCACAGCCATGGGAGCAATGGACTAGGGGAAGAAGTCATTTCTGGTCAAGCATCATCAGGAGATGGAAAATGCTGGGAGAATTTCCTCATCATTCAATTAACCAAAACATTATTTTTCTTAAAACCTCCCAAGAGATCTCGGACAGAGAGCAAGAGAAGCTAAAAGAACGGTGAGAGCTAAAAGACCACACCACGTTCCTGCAGATCTGTGTACAGTGCAGGGAATAAAATATACAGTAAAACTGCTGAAACGGTGCAGGAATATTGCTATTTTGACAAAACAAAGTAAAAATGTACAGACATCAACAGAATCAAGGGTCAATGGGGTCTTTTTTCTGTTTACAGATTTTAAAATAATTAATTGGCATCAAGGACCCTTAAAGACCACCAGCTTTTGCACTTCTCTTGAAGCCATAAGGGCCCTGATGTGCTCCACATCAGCATACACAGATAGTCTTTCTGTGCTGCTGCAGCAATGGGTTCCTCAGTCTTCGCTGGCCCCTCAAGCTCCTCCTCATTGCTGGTTTCTCAGGATTTCTGCGCCTGGAGGAAAGCACTGGGCTCCCAGTCGACTTTGACGAACTTGTTGTCCCTCCCCCACTGTTGCGCCTATAGCGAGGCTTTAGTCTCTTAGACACAGAGACCGGCGTTGTCCCGTTCAATTCTTCCAGTGTCCTCTTGAAGCCAGCACTGGCCCAGGTTGCCCTGCGCCCCTCCCCTACTCTGTTCTCTGCAGCCCCACCTCCCGGCTCCATCAACGTGGCAACAACAGCAGGAGGCGGTGAACTCCTCCTGCACCGCGTATCCCTTCTTGTCAGCACAGGAACAAAACCAGAACAGAACCAGTGTGGAGAAATATCATCTGGTGCCTGCAGGAGAGAGGAAAGAAGACGGGAGACAATAATGATTTATCAAAGAAAGGATCTTCATTCTTATAGCACCTTCCACCACCTCAGGATGTTCAAAAGCAATTAGAGGAACCTCAATTATCCAGCATTCAATTATCCAAATATCGGATTATCGACAAGATCGCAAGGTCCTGATGCCTGGCTAAACTATCTTATGCGGAATTTGATGAACCGAACGAAATACGCCCCCCCCCCCCCCCCCTTGGGGTGTCAGGTCAGTGTATCAAGTTCAAGTCTCTAGAGGAGGGACATGAACCCATATCGGACTCCAAACTAACTGTGGTATGAACTGAGCCACCAAGGAGTTTTAATTCAAGGAGGTTAAATATAGACACATTCTTCACTTTTACTGCAACAGGCAAAGCATTTTCTCTCACACTCCAGCTTCCACTGCTACCAAATTCATCCACAAAACTAGCAAACAGGTACAGCTTTGCTTCTTTCATTCGCCTCCTGCAGTCATTAGAATTAATTGATTACACTTGGGCGGCATGGTGGCTCAGTGGTTAGCACTGTTGCTGCCCGGACGGAATTTCACATTGGCCCCAAGGTCCCATACTTCCCGCGGGAGCCTGTGCCCCACAACCTGAGCCACCTCCGGAATTTTAATTTTGTCCCTTTTAAGGACATAAAAAGGCAGGCCCTGTATCGACTGCTGCGGCACACCGTCCACCTCTTCTCCCTCATCCACCGTCCGGACACGCCTTGGCGTGCCCATTTGCCACCGGGCGGTGGGGATCCCCAGTGGAGGGCTCTCTACGCGGGAGTCCTCCCCCTTTCTCTCGGGGATCTAGGGTGGAGGGTGCTGCACGCAGCGGTCCCCTGCAGCCGCAGATTGCTGTGGTTCACGGACTCCCAGCCCAACTGCTTGTTCTGTGGCGCTGTGGAGTCCGTGGACCATGTGTATATTGGGTGTGGGCGTTTGCACTCCCTTTTTGATTTTCTTAAAAACCTTCTCCTCTGCTTTTGGTTGCACTTCAGTCCCACGGTCCTGATCTTCGGGCACCCGGTACGGAGGAGGGAGGGCAGGTCTGAAGAGCTGCTCGTGGGCCTAGCCAAACTGGCCATTAACAGGTCCAGGCAGCGGGCCGTGGAGGGGGTCGTTAGGGCCGACTCCCTGCCCCTCTTCCGCGGTTACGTTAGAGCCCGGGTGTCCTTGGAGAAGGAGCATGCGGTCTCCACCAACAAACACCTTTGAGTTGTTCAGGGAGAGGTGGGCGCCGCAGGGAGTGGAGTGCATTATTTCCCCCTCCAACTCTATTTTGATTTGATCCGTGCCCTCCTCTTCACTGTTTGATCACACAGCATTGCCCTTTGATGTGAAGGGCACTGCTTGTCACTGGTCACTTGGGTGTTTCCCTTCTTCCTGGTGGTGAAAACTGAATAAAGATTTGTGCACCGTGTGTCTTTCACTGTCTCACACACAACATGGGTGCTGGGGGAAAAATAAGCACTACCGCAGTTAGGCGGTAGTGTGGGGTAATAAAAAAAAAAGAAAAAATTTTTAAAAATAAAAAGGAGGAAAAAGAAACACTGTTGCCTCACAGCGTCAGGGACCCAGGTTCAATTCCAGCCTCAGGCGACTGTTTGTGTGGAGTTTGTACAGTCGCCCCATGTCTGCATGGGTTTCCTCAGGGTGCTCCAGTTTCCTCCCACAATCCAAAGTTGTGGATTGGCCATGCTAAAATTGCCATTGTGTTAGGTGCATTAGTCAGAGGGAAATGGGTCTGGGTGGGTGACTCTTTTGAGGGTCGGTGTGGACTGGTTAGGCCGAAGGGCCCGTTTCCACACTAGGGAGGCTAATCAGCTAATCACACCTATTTATAAGGGAGATTGTGTGTGGGTGTTCTTCAGCCTCTGTGCTGCTAATACCAGTAATCATCAGCTAGATGAGAGTTAAAGCCATACAGGACGTAGAACCAGCCAAACTCAGTCACATCTTGTCCAGCTCATTTAGAGTCGTCCTCGGGGGGGGGGGGGTTTTACTGAAATGCTAGGTGGAGCACCAAGCCTTGGTGGACAAATTGGGGAACACTTCAACTACAGTAGTCTGACCCCACACAACAGCTGGACACAGGAAATTATCTAACTGCCCAAGGGATGGACAAAAGGTGACAGCCGCCCACGTAATGATCCCCCAACCCTGCGTACCTTCAGTGGTGGTGTGGCGCAGGGAGATGGGAGGGCGAGACCAGACTCTTCCATCTGGTGGATTGAGCCGTTGGTCAGTTTGAGCCACAGCTCATCAGCACAGAGTCCGTCGTATCCCTGCGAGGGTGGGTCAATGCATATCACCACAGCACTGGTGTTGTCAGCTCGCAGCATCCGTTGTCTCCACCGGCCCAGAGCACGGGTGACCAGGAGTTTGGCACCGGTTGGTCCCGGCTCCTCCTGGCAGAATTGGAAAATGAACAAAAAAAAACTTTTCAATCACAAGTCCAGGGGGAGATGACTAAGTTAATGCTCCTCTCCCCACCCTACAGACAGCGACTGGAAGTTAAGCCACAGGTCAGCCATGATTTAATTGAATGGCAGGACAGGCTCAAGAGGTTGAATGGTCTACTCCTGCACCTACGTTCTCCCTCATGCTTTTTGCTCATCTGCCCCATTATCTCATTTGCCGCTGCAATAAATAGGACGTTCTATTACAAGTGCTGTACTGTATAAATATTCTTACTGAGCTGTTCTATTTCCTGCAGTAGCGAGTTCTAGATTTACATCACCATCTGCGCAGGATACATTCCAAATATTCAATTAGATTTATTGGTGGATATCTTGTATTTCTGGCCCTATTCTAATCCACAATGAGGGGAAACATCTTCTCTACATCCCACCCTTTGAATCTCATCACAATTAAAATATCTGCATCAGGTCATCTGACTTCAGTAAGGCTCCACACGGTAGGTTATTAGACAAAATAGAGTTTCATGATTGAAGGTGATTTAGCAGTTTGGATCAGAAGTTGGCTAGTTGAAAAAAGTGGTGGTTGATGGGAAATGTTCATCCTGGAGCTGTTACCAGTGATGTGCCACAAGAATCTGTTTTGGGGCCACTGCTGTTTGTCATTTTAATAAATGATCTGGATGTGGGCATAGAAAGATGGGTTAGTAAATTTGTGGATGATACTAAGGTAGGCAGAGTCCCAAAGGATATTGAGGGTTACAGAGAGTCATAGATAAGATGCAAAGCTGGACTGAGAAGTCACAAATGGAATTTAATGCTGAAGTGTGAGATAGTTCACTTCGAATGAAGTAACAGGAATGCAGAATACTGAGCTAATGGTAAAATTCTTGGCAGTGTAGACGAAGAGAGAGAGATCTATGTCCTGGTGCATAAATCCCTGAAAGTTGCCACCCAGGCTGAAAGGGTCGTTAATAAAGCATATGGTGTGTTGGTGTTTAATGGTAGGGGGATTGAGTTTTAGAGCCACGAGGTTATGCTTCAGCTGTACACTGCTAAGGCCACACCTGGAGTATTGCATGCAGTTCTGGTCATCACATTATAGGAAGGACATGGAAGTTAGGAAAGGGTTCAGAGGCGATTTTCTAGGATGACGCCTGGTATGGAAGGAAGGTCTTACGAGGAAACGCTGAGGGAACGGAGACTGTTTTTGTTGGATAGAAAGTGGTTGAGTGGTGACGTAATCGAGACCTACAAGATAAACAGAGGGTTAGATAGGGAGGACAGTGAGAGATGTTTCCTCAGATGGTGAAGGCTAATACGTGGGGACACAGCTTCAAATTGAGGGGTGATAGATTTTTTGCACAGATATCAAGGGTCGTTTCTTCACTAGTAGTAGGGGTGTGGAACGGCCTGCCTGCAACAGATTCCTGATGAAGGGCTCAACCCGAAATGTCGATTTTCCTGCTCCTTGGATGCTGCCTGACCTGCTGTGCTTTTCCAGCAACGCACTCAACTCTGATCTCCAGCATCTGCAGACCTCACTGTCTCCTGCCTGCAACAGTAGCAGACTAGCCGACACGAAGGGCATTGGACATACATATGGATAATAACGGAACAGTATAGGTTAGATGACCAGATTATTTTCACGGGTCGGTGCAACATTGAGGGCCAAAGGGCCTGTACTGCGCTGTACATTTTATGTTCTATCACTCAATCTTTGCTTTTCTGAAGAAAAAGGGTCTGAGCTGTTCAGACTTTCCCAATGGTTATCATCTTTCAATCCGGGTATCATCTTTGTGAATCGTTTTGCACTTTCTCAGGTGCCTCTTGTTTTTCCAAAAGTATGCAAAGTATTCCAAGTGTGGTAAAACCAAGTGGTTCTCAATTAAAATATTATAATACGCATCATTTGTAAGTAATGCACATAATAAATGGATTTTAATAATGCCTGGAAGTTAAACAGGTATTGACTCACATGCCATTCTTAGCCATTTCTACACTGCACCTGCCACAGTGAGGTTCATTCCCACCACCTACTTTCAGACAGTAATGCACACTCTTCCGAATATGGTTAACAATAGACAGCACTCAAGAGTGTGGTCTGTAGCCAAGGTTCTATGCAAGTTTCACATAACTCCTCTACCTTTCAATTTTAAAACCAGACCCAGTGAATGTGGAGATCTGTTGGGGGGAGATGAGACTAAGAACCCCAGATTCTCACCAGCAATCGTTTCCTGTCTTCGTTGTCATGACAGATGGTGACAGCGTCCTGGGCTGGGATCATATTCCACAGCCCATCGCTGCCAAGAATGATGTATTTGTGGTCGTGGCAGTTAATCGTGTGAACGCTGGTGTCTGGTTCTGGTGAGACTACAAACTCACCACTATAAAAATCGTAACTCCACAGATCACCTGTGGGAAAAAAAAGACAAGGATAAGGGGAGTCACTGACTATCATCCTGCCAACGAGATCAGAATGCACTTATTCACCACAACTAGCCACACAAGGAGTCACAGTAGCCACACCTTCATCTCACTCTTCGAGGAGGGTCACTTGACCCGAAACGTTAACTGATTTCATTCTGTAAATGCTGCCAGATCTGCTGAGTTTTTCCAATAATTTCTGTTCTGCATCTCACTCATTTCTTTCCAAACTCCAACCACACTAGCGCTCCCCATACCCCCCCACACCTCAAACAACACACACAGTAAGTTAGTACAGCGCATTTCCCTGTTTATCAAGCAAACCCAAGTTGTTCCTCCTGCATCCACATGAGGGCAACAGATCCAAAGGAAGAACTACGTAATGCAAGGCACCGAGTCTCCACCAGATGGCAGCAGCATCCACACACTAACAAGACGGCACCATACACTAGGACAGGGACAAGTCTCAGCAAGTTCCACAGATAAGCCAGGCAGCACTCTTTCTCAAACCGCAGCATCCAAGCAGAACAGTCAACATTTCAGGCATAAGCCCTTTATCAGAAATTTTTTTTTGGGGGGGGGGGGGGGGGAATGGAAGCGGAAGAGATAAATGGGAGGGGGTAACAGAGTGCAATAGGTAGAAATGATGCGGGGTGATGGTAATAATTATGGTTACACTGCATCCTTTACTAGTGTTGAGAACCCAGTTCTCTACACTTATGCTTTTGTCAATCAATCCATCAAATTTCATTGTGTAACCATCCACCAACTCATTAGAGACTTCGCGCACCCCTGCCCCAGCAACTCACCCAGTGCTCTGGCCACAGCCAGGAAAGGGATCTGATCAATCACCGTACTTCGCCGTACTGGGCCGTTATGGGTCAGGCGCGGCCTTTTCCACACTACACGATTCACTCCAGACTTGTTAATTACACTGGGTGGGGTGGGGCGAAAAAGAAGACAAATAGACTGAATTACTTGTTGGTTGAGTGATAAATGATTTGGATATAAAACATAGGAGGTATAGTTAGTAAGTTTGCAGATGATACCAACATTGGAGGTGTAGTGGACGGCGAAGAAGGTTACCTCAGATTACAACGGGATCTTGATCAGATGGGCCAAGGGGCTGAGAAGTGGCAGAGGTGCTGCATTTTGGGAAAGCAAATCTTAGCAGGATTTATACACTTAATGGTAAGGTCCTAGGGAGTGTTGCTGAACAAAAAGAGACCTTGGAGTGCAGGTTCATAGCTCCTTGAAAGTAGAGTCAAAGGTATACGATAGTGAAAGTGGTATTTGGTATGCTTTCCTTTACTCAGAGTATTGAGTACAGGAGTTGGGAGGTCATGTTGCGGCTGTACAGGACATTGGTTAGGCCACTGTTGGAATATTGCGTGCAATTCTGGTCTCCCTCCAATCGGAAGCACGTTGCAAAACTTGAAAGGGTTCAGAAAAGATTTACAAGGATGTTGCCAGGGTTGGAGTGTTTGGGCTGTAAGGAGAGATTGAACAGGCTGGGGCTGTTTTCCCTGGAGCATCAGAGGCTGAGGGGTGACCTTAGAGGTTTATAAAATTATGAGGGGCATAGATAGGATAAATAGACAAAGTCTTTTCCCTGGGGTAGGGGAGTCCAGAACTAGAGGGCATAGGTTTAGGGCGAGAGGGGAAAGATATAAAAGAGACCTAAGGGGCAACTTTTTCACACAGAGGAAGAGGTGGAGGCTGGTATAATTACAGCATTTAAAAGGCATCTGGACGGCTATATCAATAGGAAGGGTTTAGAGGGATATGGGCCAAGTGCTTGCAAATGGAACTAGATTGGGTTGGGATATCTGGTCAGCATGGACAAGTTGACCGAGGGGTCTGTTGCATGCTGTACATCTCTGACTCTAAAATGGGGAGATCCTGACAGTGGTGCACCCTGGAGTAGGACCAGTAATGACATTCCACAAATTCCACGAGGAGGTTGAGCAGTTTATCAATTCCAGCAACACGTTCCAGCCTGACCTTAAATTCACCTGGACCATCTCTGACACTTCCTTCCCCTTCCTGGACCTCTCCATCAAAGACCAACTCAACACTGACTTTTTTTTTTTACAAACCCACTAACTCCCACAGCTACCTGAATTACACCTCCTCCCACCCTACCTCCTGCAAAGATGCCATCCCGTATTCCCAATTCCTTCACCTCCACCGTATCTGCTCCCAGGAGGACCAGTTCCAACACAGAACACACCAGATGGCCTCTTTCTTTAAACGCATCGCATCTATGTCCCACACCTCCGCCCTCAGACCCCACCCCTCCAACTGCAATAAGGAGAGAACCCCCCCCCAGTCCTCACCTTCCACAAACCTCTGCGTAAACCACAGCTTCCACTGACATTTCCAACACCGCCAAACGGACCCCACCACCAGGGATATATTTCCCTCCCACCCCTTTCCACTTTCTGCAAAGACTGTTCTGTTCGCCACTACCTGGTCAGGTCCACGCCCCCCTACAACCCACCCTCCCCGTCACTGCAGGAATTGCAAAACCTGTGCCCACACCTCCTCCCTCACCTCCATCCAAGGCCCTAAAGGAGCCTTCCACATCCAAAGTTTCACCTGCACATCCACCAATATCATTTATTATATCCGTTGCTGCCAAAGCAGTCTCCTTTACAGCTCTCCTCCTAGCAGAGCGCTTTAGGGAACATCCCCACAACACCCGCACCAATCAACCCCACCGCCCCGTCGCCGAACATTTCAACTCCCCCTCCCATTCTGCCGAGGACATGCAGGTCCTGGGCCTCCTCTCCCGCCGCTCCTTCACCACCCGACGCCTCAAGGAAGAAGCCTCATCTTCCACCTCGGAACACTTCAACCCCAGGGCATCAATGTGGACTTCAGGAGGTGTTTTTCCCCTCCCCCCACCTTACCTCATTCCAACCTTCCAGCTCAGCACCATCCTCATGACCTGTCCCAGCTGTCAATCTCCCTTCACCAGCTCAGCACCATCCTCATGACCTGTCCCAGCTGTCAATCTTCGTTCCCACCTATCCACTCCACCCTATCACCTTTCCCACCCCCTCCATCCACGTATTGCACGCTTAGACAAGCCCACTCCCACCATCCTCCTCCACCCCCCCGGCCTGTAGCACGTACCTTCCTCCGAGCCCCTCGATTCTCTCCTTCTCTTTGGGAAGCTCAGGTTTGTGATCCTGGGTCACCTCCAGGGCCTGCACCATGGTGTCCCTATCCCGCCGGGCCTCGCTCAAGCCACTGTGCGCGCCCAGGACTACACCGGAGTCTCCCACATGAGCCACGTACATCTTGTTCTGACAGATAATGACAACACTCGCTGTGGTACCGGACGTGCTGGGGAGCCCAGTCATCGTCTTTGGCCATTCAGCTGTTAAGGGTGGGGAAAGAGAGAGGAGAGAGAGAGAGAGAGGCTCAACATTTCAAATACTCAACAGGATGCAAGACATTTGCAAAGCCTCAAGGCGCTATAGAAATGCAAGGGGTTTCTAAACTAGAGTGCTAGCACACCAGGAACACCTGTGCTCAGAGCCAGTCCCTATTCTCACTGTCCCGTTAATTTCCAGCCAAGTACCAATCCCCAGGTCCGTCCATCAGAAAATACAATCCCAAATGAATTTCTTTTAATAAAGGTGCCAATTTAACCAGGTTTTTGAATTAGTAAAGCTAATTAATTAAGTTAACAATAATTAGTAATAACACATTAGAAATAACAGGTGAGTTGAGGAAGATAAAAAAAGGTAAAGTTTTTGAAATGGTCACAAAGAATGGATGGTTGAATTTTGCAGTGATGTGGGTAATTGAACAGCCGGTTTCAATGCTCTCAGTTTTACAGGATGGTTGATGTTGAATTGTGCAGATTCCATTTGACTGTGACTGATGGAGGACTGAAGTGCATATGGGGTTTCGTCCTGTTTTCCTTTGCCTGGTTTTAATAGTTAACTGACTTCTTGCACTCAGAGTGAGAGAGAGAGTCCCTTTACCGGCAAAGCAGGGGTGACAGGGAATAGTTTTTCCAGCTACAACCTTCACAGCAGGCTAACAAATCCAGACCAGTCCAAGTGGGGGCCTTAGCCTCGGAAGCACACAAGGACTTTGTCCCACTGGAGAACATACATATGGTGTCAGACCCAACAGTACACATACATAGACAAGGTCTGCATCAGTAGCGCACAATATATAACTGAAACTGGCCTTTTACCCCTAGGTAAAAACAAGGGCTGCAGATGCTGGAAACCAGATTCGAGATTAGAGTGGTGCTGGAAAAGCACAGCAGTTCAGGCAGCATCCGAGGAGCAGGAAAATCGACGTTTTAGGTAAAAGCCCTTTTACCCCTGCCCTTGTGGTTTTATTTTCCTTTTAAAGAATACACAAACTGAGCCTGCAAATGAGGACATAATCTGCAGGGGTGTGGTTCGCTGTTGAGTAGAAGGCATCAGTCTTCCCTGGTTATTTTTGCAGTCTGCTTTGACCGGCTTCCTTCTCCTTGAAGAGGGTGTTGTTTGAGAGGCCCTTCACGCCTTGAAGTGTGACATACCATAAGTCACTCTGCAGGCAGTCACTTCATTTATATCCACAGCTAGTTTTGGCTGCAGCAGCCCACTTCTAAAAAAAAATGAACTACAAGGTAAAAATGCCCATAGTATTTTAGACTTCTGACCACAGTCATGACAGTACCCTGATGCTACAAGATCTGGACACCATCAAGGCCTGGGCTAATCAGTGCCAAGTAATCTTCACTCCACACAAGTGCCAGGCAATAAGCATAACCAACATGGGAGAACGTAACCATCTCCCCTTAATATTCAATGGTGTTATCATCACTGAACTCTCCACTGTCAAGATGCTGGGAGTTACCATTGAACAGATACTGACCTGAATCGGCCACACTAATTCCGTGACATTAGGGAAACAGAAGCTCTGACTTTCCGAAGCCTGTCCACCATCAGCAGCGTGCAAGATGCGATGGAATACTCTGCACTTGCCTGGATAGGTAGAGCTCCGAGAAAGCTGAAGTAGTCCGACACCATCAGGACAAAGCAGCCATGTGATTAGCATCACATTTGCCATCATCTATGCGGGCTGCATGGTGACTCAGTGGTTAGCACTGCTGCCTCACAGCACCAGGGACCTGGGTTCGATTCCAGCCTCTGACAACTGTGCAAACTCCTCACAGACAGACATTTGCCCCACGTCTGCATGGGTTTCCTCTCAGTCCAAACATGTGCAAGTTAGGTGGATTGGCCATGGGAAATATGGGGTTACAGGGACAGGGTAGGATACTCTGAGGGTCAGTGCAGACTCAAAAAACCAAATAGCCTCTTTCCACAATGTTGGGATCTCATGATCTTCAACATTCACTCACTACACACTGATGCTCTGTTGCAGTGCGCACAGCCTACAAGATGCATTACAATAAGTCACCAATGCACCGAGAGCAGCAATTACCATCTAGGAGTACTAAGGGAGCTGACACCACTGTTATGAAGGTGTTGAGGTACTGTACCTTTAAGAGTTGAAAAGCTAACAAACTGCCCGACACAGCACCAAGTGTTCTGAACAAGTTAAAATGTAACACGGTCAACACAAATAGTCCCAAGACAAAAACAAATTCAAATTCGGCTAGTTTAAATTATGCCCCAGGATACCAAAATCCAAATCAATTTTGAATTTAGTATTTTGACAATGTTAAAAACAACAAAACGACCCACTTTTGGGGTATAAAACCAGACATTTTGAACAGCTAGAGAGAAAAATGCCAAAAGACCAACACATTTAGGCTGCTAGCTGAGGAGCTCTCAGAGAGGCACCTGAGATAGTTCTTTGCCTCTCGAGTTTTAACAGATTACAGCACGGTTGAATCTTTTCTGTGTTGCTGGGTTTAAATTAGCAGAGGGGTTTACCCAGTGTCGTGACAGCATAATCTCCATGTTTCCCACCAAGTTCCTCACCATCCTGCCATTCCTTTGTTGTGGCTGTATCTAAATACTGGAACTCTGTAACAGCATTGCAGTTGTCCCTACACTACAGGGGCAACAGCTTGTCATCACCTTCACCCGGGCAATTAGACTGTGAAGACTGTTTTTATTATTTCTTATTTTGGATTGTAGACCAAAATGGGAAAGGAATTGTGGAAGGAGTTGTAGCACCTTTAAGAGGTGATTGGAACTCATTGAGAGTCAGGTTTACACAGTATTACATTAAAATGCCTTGGCACAGTGGGTGTGTGCAGAACAAGCTTTGCGTAGAAACGGGGCAAAAGTGAGGACTGCAGATTAGAGTCGAGAGTGTGGTGCTGGAAAAGCACAGCAGGTCAGGCAGCATCTGAGGAGCAGGAGAGTCAATGTATTGGGCAAAAGCCCTTCATTAAGAAGCAGATTACCAATTGCACAAATCAGTCGAAATGTTAACCCTATTTCTCTCTCCAAAGATGCTGTCAGACCAACTGAGTTTCTCAAGCATCTGCAATATTTTGCTTTCATTATACCATTCTCGAGTTACAAGTGGAGATCCCATCATAGCAGGTAGAAGTTAGGATTTAAAAGCTAGCTTAAATGGTGACCACATAACTACAGTCAATCAGAACATCCTTCAGGGAAGGTAATCTAGTCTAACCTACATGTGGCTCCAGTCCCACAACAATGTGGATCGCTCTCAAGTGACCTCAGGGTAATTAGGGATGGACAATAAATGCTGACCCAGCCAACAACTCCCACATCCCATGACTGAAGAAGAAACAGTTCCATGACTTTGACCCAATGATGGTGAAGGAAGAACAATACAGTTTCACATCAAGTTGGTGTGGGGAAATTTGCTGACCCTCGCATCAAATGACCACCCCACTGTCCGGGAGGGGATCCGATACAAACTGGTAAAACCCCAACACTTGATGGAGCACTTTCAGTTTACAGTGAGTTGAATGATCAAAGTGCTGGGGGGTCCCACACACAGACAAGGTTCACTTTGAGAAGCTTTACTTTGAAGAACAGCAAAGAAATCACCCCTCCATAAACAGAATTATCTGAAGAGCTAACAAGCAGGATAGATAAATCAGAAGCAGGTGGATGAATATATTTGAATTTCCAGACGACATTTGCTAAGATACCATTGGTTAGGCTACTCGGGCATTTGAGGACAATCGAGAACGGCCACCCTTAGATCCATAGCAAACGGAGCATCCATCACTGATATAGAGCTGACTCTGAAATCAAAAGCAAGTCACATTTTGAGAGTGATTTTCATCACTCCAACAGGTGCCAAAGTGCCATGCAGCCCAGAGTGGTTTTGAAGTCCAAGATGGAGGACGGGAATAATTTCTGGCTGTAAGAGCTGAGGTATTTTAGATGTTGGAGGTGATTTCCTCGAATTCCAGGAGCAGCAATTACTGTTTTATATGTTGTTGCATTGACTTTTTTTTTCCAAAGTTCCAAAACAAAACAACAGCAGTTTTAAAAGGGAGAAGAACAGACAAAGGGAGCACATGGTGAGGACAGTGCGGGAGAGAGGGAGAGAGGGAGAGAGGGAGAGAGGGAGAGAGGGAGAGA
>NC_057737.1:2975122-2985241 GCF_004010195.1 Chiloscyllium plagiosum | reverse complement strand
GAATATCCTCCCTTAGCACAGCTGTAATGGTATCCCTTATCAAAAATGCCACTCCCCCTCCTCTCTTGCCTCCCTTTCTATCCTTCCTGTAGCATTTGTATCCTGGAACATTAAGCTGCCAGTCCTGCCCATCCCTGAGCCATGTTTCCGTGATTGCTATGATATCCCAGTCCCATGCTCCTAACCATGCCCTGAGTTCATCTGCCTTCCCTGTTAGGCCCCTTGCATTGAAATAAATGCAGTTTAATTTATTAGTCCTACCTTGTCCCTGACTGTTTGACTCACTTCTGTTCTCAGCTGTACCCGTCTCAGATCGATCTCTTTACTCACTATCTCCCTGGGTCCCACCCCCCCACCTTACTAGTTTAAATCATCCCCAGCAGACAGAAGGGGAGTATACGAGAACAGAAGGGCTAACCCTCCAACCACAGGGGATGAACTTGGATTTCACTATCTCCCTGGGTCCCACCCCCCCACCTTACTAGTTTAAATCATCCCCAGCAGACAGAAGGGGAGTATACGAGAACAGAAGGGCTAATGCAATCACTGCCAATTACCAGTGAGAGATAAACACATTGGTGAGAGACTAGAGCTATTTGAATTCTTGCATGTCAAACTCACAATCTTCTCAAACAGTGCAATACTATCAGAGGCACCAGCATTCAAACCAGATGTCAAACTCTCAGTCAGAGGACCTTCTTGTCCATCGTGACCAAGACCGAGGTGAGCAATTACAATGACATTCAAAAACACATTTACCATCTATTCTATCACACTGCACATAGTCAGCTCCCAGAGACAGGAAACTCACCGTTATATTTCTTAGGTTACATCATTGGCTGTAAAGCCTTTCGGGGTAACCCAAAGATGGCGAACAGCGGTTCTTTCCTATTGGCCCAAGATCACAGCTCAGCTTCCAGCGTGAACTGCGGGACTGCTGTGCACACTGCTTCACAGAAACCCAACTCAACCCATCCATTTCCTACTGCGCACTTCAGGCTGATGGTCTTATCCAAGGTCGCTGCACGGTCCATACGATGGATAGAAAAACAAAAAGGGGGGGGGTTTGCTGGAGACAGAACACCCCAAGGCCCTGTTTATTGGTGACTTCAATCAAACCAATCGAAGGAAAGTTTTGCCCAAGTACCACCAGAATATTGCCTGCCCCACTAAGGGCCCAAACATTTTAGACCACTGCTACACCACTGTGAAAGATGTCTACCACTCCATCCCCTGCCTTCATTTCGGGAACTCCAACCACAATGCCGTGTTTCTTCTCCCGGCTTACAGGCAAAAGCTCAAGCAGGAGACCCCCTCGCAGATATAAGTCCAGTGCTGGTCGGAGGAGGCAGAGGATCAACGCCGTTGCAGTCTGGATTCGGCTGATTGGGACATGTTCAAATAGTCCGCAGGTACCTCGGACGAGTACGCCACCACCGTCACAGACTTTATCAGCAAGTGTGTGGAGGACTGCATACCGAGGAAGTCAATCGGGTGTTCCCCAGCAGGAAACCATGGGTGAATCAGGACATAGAGAATCTGCTAAAAACCAGGAGTGAGGCCTTCAGGCCAGGAGACCCACTCAAATATAAGGAATCCATGTATGACCTTCACAGAGCCAATAAAACAGCCAAGGACCAATACCGATCCAAACTAGAGACCCAGACAGACACCCGGCGACTGTGGCAAGGACAAAATGACATCACATGTTCTAAAAAGAGACAGAGCAAGATAGCAGACGAAGACATATCCCTCTCAGATCGTCTCAACGCGTTCTATGCTCGCCTTGAGCAGAATTTCAGTGGAGAGGAAATACCTATTCCAACACGTCCTGACGAACCTATCCCAACTGTCACTGCATCAGGGCTCAGATCAGTTTTCCTTTGTGTGAATCCAAGGAAAGCGATGAAACCAGACAGAGTACCAGGCCGTGCACTCAGAGCATGCGCAGATCAACTGGCAGAGGTCTTCTCGGACATCTTCAACCTCTCCCTGCAGCAGGCCACTGTCCCTGCCTGTTTCAAGAGGGCCAACATCATCCCTGTGCCTAAGGACTGATTACTCGAGACTGATTACTAAACATAGTGATCTTGGACCAAGCCCCACTCTCTGCAACTGGATCCTCAGTTTCCTGCCCCTCAGGCCACAATCAGTGAAGATTGGGGACAATATTTCATCCTCACCAACACTCAACACTGGAGCCCCCCAGGGATGCGTCCTCAGCCCCCTACTGTACTTGCTGTATACCCATGACTGTGTCGCCAGATACCAGACTAATGCCATTTACAGGTTCGCTGATGACACCACCATAGTCGGTTGAATCTCAGATGGTGACGAAACAGACTACAGATGGCAGGTGGAAGACCTGGAAAAATGGTGCACTGAGAACAACCTAGCTCTCAATGCCGGCAAAAGCAAGGAACTCAGTATTGACTTTCAGCAGGATGTTACTCATGCCCCCCTACACATTAGCAGCACAGAGATGGAATGAGTGGACAGTGTCAAGCTCCTGGGAGTGGTCATCCACAACAATCTTTCTTGGACTCTTCATGTGGACGCACTGGTTACAAAGGCCCAACAATGTCCCTTCTTCCTCAGGCAGCTGAGGGAATTTGGCATAACAGCGAATACCCTTGACAACTTTTATAGATGCGCCATTGAGAGCTTTCTGTCTGGATGTATCACTGCCTGGTATGGCTACTGTACCATTCAAGATTGGAGATGCTTACGGAGAGTGGTGAACTCGGCTAGGACAATCACAAAGGCCAATCTCCCATCTATAGAAACCATCTATCAGGCCTGCTGTCAAGGAAAGGCCACCAGCATTCTCAAAGATCCATCCCACCCTGGCAATGCTTTTCTACAACCTCTACCATCGGGGAGAAGGTACAGAAGCCTGAACACACGCACCAGCCAGTTTCACAACAGTTCCTACCCTACTGGTATCAGAATACTGAATGAACTCTCAAACTTTTAACACGCGCCTGTACCTGTGTTTTTGTTGCTGTTTACCTATTGTTTACTATCTATCCATGCTACTTAACTCTGCTCTGGCTGTACTGCTCGCAAGACAAAGCTTTTCACTGTGCCTCGGTACATGTGACAATCAATTCAATTCAAACCAGAGGAAGGACAGCCCGTTCCCTTCCCTGAAGGCCAAGTGACCCAGCTGGATTTTCACAACAATCTGATAGCTCCGTGGTCACGTTTCTGGACAGCTGCTTCTCACTTGCAGACTCAGTTGATGTTTATACGCAAAACAATCTCTTTGTCCCAACTCCAGTTTGACGTTAGCACCAAAGGCACAAGATCAGCACAAATCATTTACTGTATCTTGAGTTTATGCCTATCCATCACTGACAGCAGCTACCCCCAAACAGACCGACTCAGCATTCATTAACTATCTGTCCTGGGATCTTGCTGTGCACAACCACGCCAGCAGTGGTGAAGCAGACAGAAGGGGAGTATACGAGAACAGAAGGGCGTGCAAGAAGCAGATGTAACAACCAAGGCTGTGCTGTAAAATCCAGGATCCCGTCACAACTGCAACACAGCCTGACTCGCCAGGGTACAAGTTGGGCAGACTAAGATGGGGAAGGAGGGATCTGTCAGATCACTCAAAAAGGGTCAAGCGCACAGAGAAAGGGAAGCACAGCCCCATCCCAGCCAGGATCTCAGCCCATTCAATATTCCTCAGGATATGGCAGTCAGGCTCCAACCAGGTTCTCAGCTCAGTGGAGGACAGAGTGTAACTCCTTCCACTAATGCTCAGAGGCTCCCCAACATCAGAAACCCAGCTTGCTCCAAGAAACTGGCTCTATCCCCCCTCTCTCACATGGTGACTATCATGTGGGCGGCACGGTGGCACAGTGGTTAGCACTGCTGCCTCACAGCGCCAGAGACCCGGGTTCAATTCCTGCTTCAGGCGACTGTGTGGAGTTTGCACGTTCTCCCCGTGTCTGCGTGGGTTTCCTCCGGGTGCTCCGGTTTCCTCCCACTGTCCAAAGATGTGCAGGTCAGGTGAGTTGGCCATGCTAAATTGCCCGTAGTGTTAGGTAAGGGGTAAATGCAGGAGTATGGGTGGGTTGTGCTTCGGCGGGTTGGTGTGGACTTGTTGGGCCGAAGGGCCTGTTTCCACACTGTAATGTAATGTAAAGAGGTGAGGAGGCACAAGGCCACAAAGGAATGTTAACAAATGGGTTCGGTGCCATTCCTGCACACAGGACTGAGCTTTCAATAACCTCACCAGGTGGATACACCGGTCTAACCAGACACTGCCTGCAACTCTCCATGGCAACTTCCCAGAGAGCGCTGACACACACCAATTCTCAGAAACAAATAGGTTCGTGTTATGTGGTCGTCACTGGCTAGTAGTTGGATGAGCTTGCTGTGAGAAGAGGTAGCAGACTAACTCAGAACAGCAAGCAGGACCAGACAACATTCCAGCTCCTAAAGCCCTCAGCTCTCCTCTCATCTTTGGCTCAGTGGGCTACACACAGCACAGGGTACGTACAATCATATGAAAAAGAAGTCGGCCATTCAGCCTTTCAAGTCTGCTCCACCATTCAGTAGGATTGTGGTTGATTTGTTTGCGTTCCGAATTCCATATTCCTACCCAGCTCAAAACGCTGCACAACCACCATCTCAGACTATATAAAAACCAAATCTCAATTACCCCAGCGCTACTGCTGCCTGAGGCAATGAATTCCAAAGTGTCACAATGCAGTGACAGAATATTGCCCCTCATCTCCATTCTAAAAGGGCAAATGGTTCAAGTCCTATGCCAGAGATTTGTAGGGCTGGCCCAGCAATGGGGTATAGGGGAAGTACAACATTGCTAGACGTCCTATCCTCAGGATGAAGCAGAAAACCACCCTCCCCCTCAGCTAGATGGGCAAGATCCTATGCTACAACTTCAAAGAGAGCAGAGTGGTATTCCCCACATCACCTGATCTCGACTGATCCCTCAACCAATATCAGGAAATGAGATTACCTGGTTATTATCACATTGCTGCTTATGGCATCTTTCTGTGCTAAAATTGGAGGCTGCATTCCATCCATTACAACTGTGACCACATTTCAAAATCACTTAACTTGCTGCAAAAGATTCTGTGATGGCACAAATGAAGCCATATAAATGCAAGTCTTTCTCAGCTTCTCTTTCAATAGATTGGAGCACAGGAGGAGCCCATTTGGCTCATACTGTCTGTGCTGACTTTTTGAAGCAGACGTATCCAATCAATCCTCCCCAGGCCCACTGGTCTTACCGCGGTCCTGAAAATTAATCCTATTCACCCAGTAGCCATCCGAAAATTAGTACTGAATCTGTTTCTGTAGCTCCTCCAGGCAGTGTAATGTGGGTCACAACATCTCGCTACATAAATCACCTTGGTCACATTTTGAACACCTCAACTAAATCTCCCTTCTCTGCTCGAAGACAAATCCCAAAATTTCCCAGACTCTGCACAATCAATAAAATCCCTCATTCATGGTCCCTTCCTGTCAAATCACAACTGCAACTACTCAAAGGGAGGAGTGGCTTTTTTAAAAAAAGTCTTCGCAACTCATGCAGACTCCTTCAAATATTTGTCTGCAACACCACCCCTCTCCCCACCCTCAGTCAACGCAAGCCCTTCCATACTGTTACAACCGCATCTTCCCAATCCCTCTATAAAACTGCACAAACTTTAAATTACAACCAGCGTATATTCAGTGATTTTCTCATGCTGTTACCATTCTCCTCCTACTTCATGTCATCTGTAAATTACATCCTCCTGGATATACCCAAAACTAGGTCCTTAACATATATTAGGGAGAAAATGAGTACTGCAGATGCTGAAGAGTCGATGCTTCAAGCATAAGCTCTTCATCAGGAAGATGAACATTCCTGATAAAGAGTTCATGCTCAAAACGTTGATTCACCTGCTCCTCAGATGCTGCCTGACTGGCTGGGCTATTCCAGCATCACACTCTTCGACCCTTAATATGTATTAGACCAACCAATCTCCTTGTCTAACCAATTGTTTCTTGGGATGTCCAAAATGTAGACCTCTTAATTTCTCTCCTTTCTGTCCTTTCTGTCACAGACTATTAGACTTCCATGACTCAAAGTGGGTGTTTCTGGAGGTTTTAGACTGGAGGGTGACAGGTAAAAAGCAGAACCAAACAGCAAAGTCAAATGGAGTGGAATGTCATGCAGATAGAGGCAGGTTTTGAAAAACCTGTGGAATCCTAATAGCACCTCTGATAAATGAAGAAACCAGTCACTAGCTATGGTTACACATTAGAAAGGTTGATTTTTTCGAACAAAGCAAACCCAATACTGTTCTGTAATAGTGAAACAATTGCCAGCTCAAATGGTCAATAAGGGTTTACTGTAGTCCTCCACATGATCTGGATCTGTTTCGACATGATGTAGTAATCACCTCATAATAGGTTACCCTATTACCTCAGACAGACCAGCACTGGTTTGGATTGTCTTGCTGCATACCATTCCCACCTCCAAGTCTGAGAACTGTGGGTTCTGATCTCATACCTGAAACAGGAACACCTATCCCAGACAGACACACACACTGCTGTGCAGTTAGAGATTTCAATTTTCAGATGAGATTTTAAACCCAGTTTCCGTTTACCCTGAGAGTGTGCAAAACATTCTTTCGGTAGCATTCAGGGGTCCTTCCAAACAGGCTTGTCAATATTTAGTCCTGATTTTAAAAAATGAACACCTATGACTTTATACGATTATCACAGCTATGTGCAAATTGGCAGATCACTTCTAACAATACAACAGTGGAAACTTTAATGTGCTTCATAAAGTTTATGACACAGAAACAAAAGCAAAATACTATGGTCGGTAGAAATCTGAAAATAAAACAAACAATTGCAGATGCTGAAAATATGAAACAAAAAAGTGCTAGAATTAACATCGAGTCCAACGACCCTTCTCCAGAACTGGCATCTAAAGAAAGGTCAACATACTCAATCTGCAGAGTTTCTCCCACACTTTTTCACGGGTTTGCATTTCCTATAGATAAAGGACCTGGGGCATGTTCCCATTTCATTGAACCTGACCTCCCTAATTCCTCTGCTCTGATGGGAAGTTGGCATGTTGGACTGAATCACACAGGATATCCGGGGAAGGAGCCGCATTCCGAAAGCTTGAGTTTTCAAATAAACCTGTTGGACTTAGAGTCTGTGTGCTATGCATCCTGCCCCATTAGAAATCTGGCAAAGGAGCAGCGCTCTGAAAGCTTGTGAACCTACAGGGGTGTAACCTGGTGTCCTGTGATTTGCAACTTCTGCCCTGAGCAGTGCAATCGCAGCTATTTCGGGCAGCTTCAAATTTTCGCTACCAAGGAGCAGGGTCTCCCAATGCCAGCACGCCCACAGACCTAGGGGAGGCACAAGAAAGTGACCCCTTTCTTTCCCGACCCCCAACACTTCTAGCAGTGATTACCACCCTACTCCTGAGTGGCAGGCAACCAGAGGCTGCGGCCCACCCCATTTCCTCGCAGTGCGGGCAGTGATTGGCCGGGAGACCTGCCCATCAGATGGACGCGCCCACGGGGTGTCATTGTGACGGAAAAACTCAAAGTTCCAGGGAAATGTAACCAACTGCTGCGGCGACCAATCAGAGCGCGGGATGGGGAGGATAATTGTATCGAATTCCCCCCCCCCTTCACAGTGAAATGTTGGGGCATGTGGGGGGACTCTCCTCACTGGGGCCGGCTCTCTCTCTATCTGACCTCCCGACCCCTGGCAGCAGCGAGGCGCCGGAATTGGAGGGCTCTACTCATCCCAGCCCCCCCCCCCCCGGAATCAGCACTGACCCACTCCCCGGCCGGGACAATTTACTCTTCCCTCGCTGCCTGATGAAGGAGCAGCGCTCCGAAAGCATGCACTTCCAAGTAAACCCCTGTTGAACAGTAACCTGGTGTTGTAGTATTTTTTTTAAAACTTTTGTCCACCGCAGTCCAACAGCGGCACCTCCACATCATCTCTCTCCCCAAACATCCGTTCCCAAGTTGGGGGACAGGGCCCACCATCTCCCTCCCTTCGAACCAGGCAGGGGGCCAGGGCCAACTCTCGAGGGCAATTCTTTACCCCCGTCCGGGGCCAGTACAAGGCCACTCGCCAGGGACAGTTCTCTTGACCCGGCGTATCCGAGTCATAAAGTTAAAAATCACACAACACCAGGTTATAGTCCAACGGGTTTAATTGGAAGCACACTAGCTTTCGGAGCGTCGCTCCTTCATCAGGTGGTTGTGAAAGCTAGTGTGCTTCCAATTAAACCTGTTGGACTATAACCTGGTGTTGTGTGATTTTTAACGTTGTCCACCACCGGCATCTCCAAATCATATCCGAGTCATGTCACTGCCCCTCCACCTGTATTGCATCGCTGCCTCGGCGCCCGAAACACAGACACACACGCTAACGAATTCAAATATCGGAAAAGTCGGATCGCTCAAACGACGCTTTGGCGCCTTGGAAACCAACCGTCACTTTTGAAAAAGAAAAGCAGCACCCCCAACCCCGCTCCTCGAAGCAGAAACATACACCGTTCAGCTCAACTTCCAAACTCCCCAGCGGGAAAACACTTCACAAATCACTGGGAGAAAAAAAAAGTGATAATGATGATGGATGGGGAAGAGGAGAGTTTGAGATTAAAGACAAATGTTCCAGGACCTGATGTCCAAAACCCTTCCTCGCTCATAATTCCTGTATTTGGCCGATTAATCAAACAAACGTTTTAATTCGCGACAATTAATTCCCTCAAAAAAAACGCACTGAAATTAATTCATAATACGCTGGACAAGTTGCCAGCGACTTCACGGTAAACGTCCAGTTGCTTCTCCAAGGAAGAGGCGTCTTCAGGAGCCGCCGCCATCGGCTGAGAAAGCCCCTGAAGTTGCCCTTGAGCTTCAGAGCGTCAGCCGGAAAGCGGAGCCGTGCTCAAGCGGGATCTGATCGGCCTCGACAACACCCGCTTCAAGTTTGAACGGAACCAAAAAAGGGGGAAAAAACAAGCGAGGGAGAAGCCAAAAGGGCCGCAAGCAGCGACAAACAGTCCGCTGGTGGTTGGGCTGGAGGGGATTGGAAAGGCTGGGAGGTCTCGGAGAGGGGATGCTCAGGCTAGTGGGGAGAGGGGGGTGGTCAGAATGGGCCCCAAGTGTTGAAGTTGGTGACAAGCCCCAAGGCCGAGTGTTACTTTGTGAAATATAACAGTGTCCGCGCCTCGCGCTCCCGAGGCCGCTGCTGTTGCCTTTTACTTTAATACATTTCCGTTCCTCCTCCCGGTAACTCACGGAGCTTTTTCCACATGGCGTAGTGACAGGCGATGAAGCCTTTGCGGATCGCCCCCCGGAATTCCTCGGGATCCTCCGACAGGAAACCCCGCTGCTTCTTGATACACTTCCAGAGGTTGTCGCGGGCGAACACCGCCGCTTCCCGGCCGCCGTGACCGTCAAAGACGGCGAAGAAAGCCACCCCGGGTCGGGGCCGGGGCCGGTGCCTGGGTCGGTGCTCCCCGCCGGCTGTTGCCGCCGCCGCCTCCGCCTCCTCGTCGCTGTCCGCTTCCCCAGGCCCGGGCTCGGCCTCCGGCTCGATCACCACCTGGGTCACATCCTCCATGTATTTCCTGCCGCCCTGATCGGAGTGCGCACTGACCCGCAGCGTGAACAGACTCTGCTCCTCCATCCTGCCTTGCCGTATCCGCGGTACCGTCCGACCCTCCCCAGGGCCTGGGCCTGTCCCTGTCACCGCCGCCGCCCGGCTCCCGGTTATTGTTTATGTCCCGCTGCTTTGGGCATGCTCAGACCGAGGAGCCGCATCGCACCCGCCCCTCCTGAATGCGTCATCACGCAGACCGTCGCGACTACGTCGACACGCCCTACTCCTCCCATTTGCCTATTGCGTCACCGCGTGACTACGTCGCAAATGCGTCTGATAGCCACGCCCCTCAGATCACGTGGCAGGGCTGGGCTCGGCTGGAGGGGCCGAATCGCATGACGGTTGCTCATTGTAATCAGATAACGGAGGGACTCCCGAACACAAGCCCTCTCCACCCTCTCCCCAACCCCCTTCCTCTCCCTTTACCCACACACTCTCTCTCTCTCTCCC
>NC_057737.1:2969051-2974138 GCF_004010195.1 Chiloscyllium plagiosum | reverse complement strand
CACCCACTGTCTCCCCCTGAACACACTTCCTCTCCCCATCCACTCTCTTTCACACTCCTCTATACTCACACCCATTCTCTCACACCTCCTCTCCTATTCACGTGTTCCGCCCCTACATCCAGCAGTTGCAAGCATCTTCATTGGATTCAATGAGAAATGTGTCCTTGAAACGAAACCTGACATCCTTGAATTTCCAGTTATGTCTAAGGATTTGTTTGGATATCTTAGTGGCCTCTAGTCTGCACCCATTCATATTTGAAATGAAAGTATCCCTTTGCTCAATGTCCTAGCTGAGAAATCAATCAAGGGTTTCTCTACTATTATCTACCACAAACCTTTTGTCACGGGTCAGTATTCGGTGTTGGGATTCCTCCAGTTCCACATGCTATTAGAATGCTCTCAACAGCTTTCTCTTCATTGCACCGCCACCAATCAGAATCTTCATAAACAAAGCCCAAGCCATTTATTCACCATCCAAACCTGATACTGAAATAAGGCGTATCAAATCCATCCTGAAGGTTAACAGCTACTCTAATCAGATCACTTCCTGTTGTAAATTAGGCAAATTCATAAAAGAGCCTAGGGTGATGTTACCGCACTTGGAACAAGGGAGATTGAGTGGACTTTTATTAGACGTGGACAAATCGTGACAGGTATAGACTCCGTTGTCAAAGACTATCCAATGGTACAAAGTCTTGTATTTGAAGGTGTCATAGAATCATAGAATCTCTACAGTGTGGAAACAGACCCTTCAGCCCAACAAGTCCACACCGACCCATCAAAGAGTAACCCACCCAAACCCATTCCCCCTAACCTCTATTTACGCCTGGAAATGCACCTAACCTAGACATCCCTGAACACTATTGGCAATTTAGCACAGCCAATTCACCGAACCTGCACATCTTTGGACTGTGGGAGGAAACCAGAGCACCTGCAGGAAACCCACGCAGACAGGGGAAGAATGTGCAAAATCACACAGCAGGGAATGGGCAGCAGGTACAGGGAGGAATCCCACTCAGTAAGTGGTAACGTCCAAGGACTTACCGCTGACAAGAGGGCATAATGTGGGCATAATAATGATGTGCAAAGAGATTGAGCAAACAACTGAGGAAAATAAATTAGGATTGCAGGAACAGAGTGGAGAATCAGTTACTGACTGGATTGCTGTCCAGAGAACCAGCATAAATGTGATGGACAGATAATTTCTATTTTGATCTAGCACCTGACCTGTTTCCCCAGTCAGTCCCCAACTGGCGGTGAGAGCAGCCAGTCCTCATCCAGGTAACCAGCTGGCAGCAATAAATCAACTCCTGCTGATAATGGAAGGATGAGACTGAGAACAGGAAAAGAAAAAAAAACTGTAATCAAACATCCCTGATGCTGTCTTGGATTCTCAACAGGAAACAACAATTGATATTTATATACAATTCCAATATAGTGTCAGTGAGCAAACTACACACTTCTAAAATAATGTTGCTGAGCCAGAAAGATGATATCTGGGCAACTTTTGAAATGTTTTTAATCAATCATGGTATGTGAGCATCTGACTGGGCCAGTTGTTTTTTTCACCCTTGCCTAAATACCCCTGGTGAAGCTGGGGATGAGCTGCCTTCTTGAACTGCCACAGTCCATGTGTTATAGGTAGACCCACAATGTCCTTAGGAAAGGAATTTCAAGATCTTGACCCAGTGACACTGAAGGAAGAGCGATATATTTCCAAGTCAGGATGATGAGTGGCTTCGAGGAGAACTTGCAGAGGGTGGTGTTCCCATGGACCTTCCGCCCTTGTTCATCCAGAGATCATGGGGGTGGATAGTGCTAACTCAGGGATCTGTGAGAGTCGTTGCAGTATATTATGTGGTGAAAAGTAGAGGTTTAAGGATTGTCTTAAAGAAGGAAGTGAAGAGGAGAGAAATTTCAGAATTCAAGGTCTTTGCTGAAGGCACAGCCATAAATGATGGAGGGACAAAAATGTCACTCTAACAGAACACCTGAGTTACAGGATCTGCAGAGAGGGCTGTGAAGACGTGGCCACAGCAGGGTCTGACACAGGGATGAATAATTGGGCCATCTGTGTTTGTGTTGTGGGGCGGGGGCTTATCACATTGCCCTGAATTGGAGTGAGGTCCTTGAGTCAGGATGGGAGCAGGAGCCTGGGCCCAGGATTTCTGTCTATGCCGCTGGTTACGGAGACAGGGTCATGGGGGAGGGGCCATGAAGCCATGAATGGATTTGAAAACAAAGAATTATCAAATCGAGGTGTTCCTAACTGGGGGCTTAGTGTTGGTCATTGTGCCCAGGGCGGATGGTCAATAGGACTTTGTGCAAGGTTGGGATGTTGGATGGCTTCATTTAATGGTGAGACAGAAGATGGGAGACCAGCAGGAGTATATATTGAAATAGTCAAGTCTAGAGGAGAGGAAAGTATGAGTCAGAGACACCGACCACATTCCCCTGTTCCTGTCACACTCACAACTTTAAGGAAAGTTCTCCAGAATTACATTATCAAATTCCTGGTTGCTAATTCTCCATATTGTTCCACACACTCCAAAGATTTGTGGATAAATCTCCCAAACTCTGCAGCAAACAAAGACATGGAGAAAAAAGGCAGAATGTTTTCCTTTCTCTTTGAACCTGATTATCCACAATTTAAAAAGTAGATTGGGGTCTGTTTGATTGACAGACAGGAATTGTCCAATCACATAATGGAGAGGTGGGACTTGGTAATGATGGAATGACCAATGACAGGAGAGTGATGGAAGCCAGAGTCATGTGATAAAACCTCCAGGAACCCATTACAGCGGAGTTGGCAACTGTTAACGTACACAGCCTTGGTTCAGATATGTCATATGTAGACCAGGTTGTTAAAAAGGGTTTGGTCTTTACTGCCTCAGTCCTTTCAGTATAGGAGCTGGGAAGTTATGCCGAGATTGAACAACATTGGTGCGGCCTCTCCTGGAGTACTGTGTCCAGTTCTGGTCACCCAGTTATTGGAAGGATATTATTAAGGTGGAGAGGGTTCAGAAGAGATTTATCAGGAGGTTTGAGTTATAAGGAGAGGGTGGATAGACTGGGACGTTTTTCACTGGAGTGTAGGAGGTTGAGAGACAACCTGACAGAAGTTTATAAAATAATGAGGGGTATAGGTAGAGTTAATGGTAGTTATCTTTTCCCTGGGATGGGGGAGTTCAAGACGTGGGCACGTTTTTAAGGTGAGAAGAGAAAGATTTTAAAAAGACATGAAGGTCAATTTTTCTTTTTACACATAGGGTTCCAATTCACGTGTGGGATGAACTTCCCAAGGAAGGGGTGGATGTGAGTAAAGTTACAATATTTAAAAGATATTTGGATAGATAAGTGAACAGGAAAGGTTTCGAGGGATATGGGCCAGGAGCAGGCAGGTGGAATTAGTTTAATTTGGGATTATATTCGGCACGGACTGGTTGGAGTGAAGGGTCTGTTTCCGTGCTGTGTGACTTTATGACTCTGAGTGAAAGAGTTGCTCCTACCTGTTTATTCATGAAGACGTAGATGATGGGGTTGTAGACGGTGGCGGTCTTTGAGAAATAGGATGGCATGGAGGCCAAGGTGGGGTAAATCACAATGTCCTTATCCACAGCAACAACTAGGGCAAAGGTTGTATAAGGAAGCCAGCAGATCAAAAACGCCATCACCATGACGACCACCATACGGGTCACCTCTCGTTCTGCTCGCTGTGTCGTCTGACACTCCTTCTGTTGCTGAGCAACCTGCGGAAGGAAGCAGTGAACATTAGGAACAGGAGGAGGCCATTCAGCCCCTTGAGCCTGTTCCACCATTTAATACCATCATGGCTGATCTCATCTGCACCTCAACTCCACCTTCCTCCCATTACTCCTTAAAAATCTGTCTATCTCCTTCCTGAACTTACTCGATATCCCAGGATCCACCGTACTCAGGGAGTGAAGCACAGGTGGCCCTGAGAAAAGTAATTCCTTCTCAGTTTTAAATCTACGACCCCCTCCCCCCAAACCCCCATAATGCTAAACCTCTTTGTTGCCCCACTCTTTGCTGGTCCCAGTTTTCCTGCCTACCCTCACCTCTGCAGTAAGGTGCAATTGTTTTTGTCTGTATATCATCTTTAATTTCTTTGCTTAGCTATGGATGTGTTTTGTTTCATCTCTCTTACAATCTTGCTTCCTCTCTGGAATATATTTTAGTTGGGAGCAAGTGACATTCTCCTTAAACCTCTCCCATTGCCCATCACCTGCCCAGCTTTCCGGCCCAGATCTGACTTCATGTCAATTTAAGTAGCGTTGTTTAACTCTAGAACACTAGTGTGGGTCTCCAGTTTCTCTCCCTCCAACTGAAATTCTAGCATGTTGTGATCGCTCTTCCCTTGAGGATCCCTCACTCTGAGATCATTGATTAATCCCACCTCATTGCATCATTTCAAATCCAGAATAACCTGCTTCCTGATTCTTGGAGCAGAATGTTGTGGAACCAAACGCTGAAATATTCAGTGAAGTCTCCCTCAAGGTTTATTGGACTTATCTAGTCCTTATGCATGTGAAAATCACCTCCTGATATTTGTCATTCCTTTCAATTACTTCCACCCAGGATTTCTTCCCCTTGCCATTTCTAATTTCTATCCAGTCTGATTCCATGTCCCAATCCCCAGTGCTGATATTATTTCTCATCGCAGCGCTGATCTCCTCCTACACCCACAAAACAGCACTTCCTCCATCTCCCACCTGCCTATCCTTCTGAAACTGTTCATTGACACCTTCCAGAATCTTCTCAAAGACATGAAATTCATCAAGATGAGAGAAATAGGCACTGTCCCCATCAAACACCCCCAGGACAGGGACAGCATGGGGTTAGATACAGAGTAAAGCTCCCTCAACACTGACCCATCAAACACTCCCAGGACAGGGACAGCACGGGGTTAGATACAGAGTAAAGCTCCCTCTACACTGTCCCCATCAAACACTCCCAGGACAGGGACAGCACGGGGCTAGATACAGAGTAAAGCTCCCTCTACACTGTCCCAAGCATGAAATAATCCCAGGATAGGGAGAGCACGGGGTTAGATACAGAGTAAAGCT
>NC_057737.1:2960432-2968160 GCF_004010195.1 Chiloscyllium plagiosum | reverse complement strand
CTTAGCCTGCTGGACACACTTTCCTCATTCCTGAAGGAGGGCTCATGCCCGAAACATCGATTCTCCTGTTCCCTGGATGCTGCCTGACCTGCTGCGCTTTTCCAGCAACACATTTTCAGCTCTAACCATAATCATAGCAAACTCCAGGGACCAACAATTTAAAACTGGGGACGTCGATTATGTTATGATCTTGTGGAATAAATATTGGCGAGGATCACTCGATCCTCTTCAGAATAATGCCTTGGAATCTTTCCCATCTCCGAGAGTGGGGAACACAGGTCTCCTTTAAACTCCCTGTTCCAACAGGGCAACACTCCCTCGGTACTGCACTTGCTGGGGTTGCCTGGGCCATGAGCTCAAATCACCAATGGAGTCCTGAATCACAACTTCCGACTCAGAACTGGAGTGTAACCCACTGAGTGTAAATATAAAGGGGAGGGAGAAACACCAATCTCACCCTCAGAGAAATATTCTTCAGGAGCAAAGGCTCATCCCATGGGTCTCTGACGGGATTCTTGCAGGAATCCTGAGGGAAGAACTGGAGAAGGACAGAAATGATTCACTCGGGTGACACTGGAACGGAGGGGTTCTCTCTCTCAGGAGAAGTTAAAGAGACCAGGATCGTTTTCCTGGGACAGGGAAGATCAAGGTCTTTAAAATGATAACAGGGTTTGACACTGTTGCTGAGGAGATACTGGGTCACAAATTTTGTGGGTGGCACAGTGGTTAGCACTGCTGCCTCACAGCGCCAGAGACCCGGGTTCATTTCCCACCTCAGGTGACGCTCTGTGTGGAGTTTGCACATTCTCCCCGTGTCTGCGTGGGTTTCCTTCGGGTGCTCCGGTTTCCTCCCACAATCCAACAAAAAATATGCAGGTTCGGTGAATTGGCCATGCTAAATTGCCTGTAGTATTAGGTGAAGGGGTAAATGTAGGGGAATGGGTCTGGGTGGGTTGCACTTCGGCGGGTCGGTGTGGACTTGTTGGGCTGAAGGGTCCGTTTCCATACTGTAAGTAATCTAATCTAATCTATATATCAGCTAAATACAAACAGAGGCAATCAGCAATTCAGGAAAAATTCTTTCAGCAAAGAGTAGTTGACATTGTGAAACTCAGATGTGCAGGGAGAGGTTAGAGTTATAAAGCTATACAGTACAGAAACAGACCCTTCGGTCCCACTCATTCATGCTGACCAAGTTTCTCAAACTAAACTAGTCCCACTTGCCTGCAATTGGCCCATATCCCTCTGAACATTTCCTGTTCGTGTACCTGTCCAAATGTTAAACGTTGTAACTGTATCTGCATCTACCACTTCCTCTGGGAGTTCATTCCACATACGAACCGCCCTCTGTGTGAAAAAGTTGCCCCTCCTCAGGTGTCTTTAAAATCTTTCTCCTCTCACTTTAAAAAATGCCCCCTAACTTTGAACTCAGCCACCCGAGAAAGAAGAATTTTGCTATTCACCTTATCAATGCACCTCATGCTTTTATGAACCTCTATAAGGTCACCCCTCAACCTCCGATGTTCCACAGAAAAAATTCTCAACTTATCCTTTTAATTCAACTCCTCCACCCCAGGCAACATCCTGGTAAATCTTTTCCAAATCATCTCTAATTTAATAGTATCCTTCCTATAATCAGGCGACAGAACTGGACTCAGTATTCCAAAAGTGTCCTGTGTCAAAAAGTGTGGTGCTGGAACAGCACAGCCGGTCAGGCAGCATCCAAGGACCAGGAAAGTCAATGTTTCAAGCATAATCCCTTCATCAGGAATGTTTGGGGGGGGTGGGATGCGGCAAGAGGGCTGCTAGATAAATAGGAAGTGAGTGGGTGTGGTGGCAAGGAAGCTGGGAATGCGATAGGTAAATGAAGGTGGAGGGTGGAGTGGATCGGTGGGAAGGAAGATGGACAGATAGAACAGTTGGGGCAGGGGAGGTCAGGAAACTGGTGAAATCGACATTGATTCCATGTGGTTGGAGGGTCTCAAGGTGAAAGATAAGGTGTTCTTCCTCATACAGCACATCATCCTCCACAATTTCTGCCACCTGCAGTCAGAGCCCACCCCTTTCAGCATTCCGCAGAGACCATTCCTTCATTAGATCCACACTCCCCCCTCCCCAAACAACCTACCCTCCACTGCTGGCACCTTCTCCTGCCACTCCAAGAGACAGAGTCTGCACGCACTCCTCTCCCCCTCACCCAAAGGATCCTTCCACATCCGGCAGAGATTTTCTTGCACCTCCAAACACCTCATCTACTGTGTCCGTTGCTTTTGTTGTGGTCTCCTGTACATTGAGGAGACAGGATGCCAACTTGCAGAACATTTCAGGGAACATCTCTGGGACACACGGACTAAGCAACCCCACCGCCGTGTGGCGGATCACTTTATCTCCCCCTCTCCCATTCCACCAAGGATATGCAAGTCCTGGGCCTCCTCCTCCGCCATATCCTAGCCACCCAATGCCTGGAGGAAGATCACCCCATCTTCCACCTTGGGACCCTCCAATCACATGGAATCAATGACAGTTTCACCAGTTTCCTCATCTCCCCTCCCTCCACCTTATCCCAGATCTAACCTTCCAACTCGGCACCACCCTCTTGAACTGTCCTTCCTGTCCATCTTCATTCCCATCTATCCACTCCACCCTCCGCTCCAACCTATCACCATGTTACCCACCTTCATCTACTGATCACATTCCCAGCTACCTTCCCCCAGCCCCACACCCCTCCCATTTATCTCTCATCCACCTTTCCTAATGAAGTGCTTATGCTTGAAACGTTGACTCTCCTGCTCCTCAGATGCTGTTGACCTGCTGTGCTTTTCCAGCGCCACACTTTTTGATTCTGACTCTCCAGCATCTGCAGTCCTCACTTTCTCCAGAAATGTCCTCACCAGTGTCTTGAACAACCTTAACATGATGTCCCAAGTACTAATTCAATAGTGTAAGCAATGAAGGCAAGCATGCTAAATGCTGCTGATACATTGAAGGGGAAGATGGATAAAGGGGAGGGAGGGAGGGAGAAAGGAACAGAATGGTTGGGTGAGAGGAAGAGAGGCTGGGACCAGGCCTGTGTGGAGCAGATGGTCTGTTTCTGTGCTGGAAGTTATTGATGATTCTCTATCCCATGGAGTAAGGCATGCTCGAGCTGAAAGTCCATTCCAGACTGAGATGGTTCAATCATTGGAGAAAGGGAATATGAGGGTAGGGTGGGTAGGTGGAGCTGAGGTAGAAGAATATTGGACCAATGGGCCATTCAGTCCATCGAGGGTCTGCTCTGCTGTTCAATGGGGACCAGAGAACCTGAGTTTATTCTCCTTTGAACGGGGAAAGCAGATGAAATTTAAAATCACAAGGCATTTAATAGAGTTAATAGAAGAATGTCCAATGGCTGAAGCATTGATAATCAACATCATTCAAGATCAAATTCTCTTTCCCAGAAGGCAGTTGAGGCTGTAACTGTAAATTTATTTAAGGCTGTGTTACATAGAGTTTCGATTGATGAGGGAGCCAAGGGTTCTGCAAGCTGAAGTGAAATTGGAGATAAAACCACAATGAAATCCGGATGGCCCACTCCTGCTCCTTATAAATCCAAAGTGAGTCATTCTTAACTGCATTCTGAAATCATTGAATGACACACTGGAATCTCACCTAAGCCAGACTGCATAAGGATGGCAGATTTCTGTGTCTAAAGAACATTGAGTGAAATGGCTTCTTATCCATTGTGCTGAATGGAACAGCATTCAAGAGACCATTTGGCCCATCGTGTCTGCAGTGGCTCTGCAAAGGGTTCATTCTCCCTCTTCTGTTTTTTCGGAAAACACTCCAATTTCCTCAGGAATGCCTTGTCTGAATCTGCAACATTCCACTCTTCGAGAGTATAATCCAGACTCAATGAATTTGGTTCTTTTAGTTCTGAAGAACACAGTCATATCAGACTCGAAACAGTTACTGTTTTTTTCTCTCTCCACAGATGCTGCCAGACCCGCTGAGTTTTTCCAGTATTTTCAGTGCATGTTTTGGTAACCAAGTTAGATCGCAGCTGGAATACTGCATACGCACCACGTTATAGGAACAATGTAAGTGTAGAAGAAATTTGCAAGAATGGTTCCAGAAATGAGAAACTTAAATTTTGAGGATAGATTAAAGAAATTGGGATTGTTCTTCTTGAAGAAAAGAAGACTGAGAGGAGCTTTGATAGGTTTTCAAAATTATGAGCAGACTGGAGAAAGTTATTCCCTCTTGTAAAAGGAACATCAACAAGAGTTAAAGTGATGTGCAAACTAAGCAAGCGTAATATAGAAAATAGTTTTTCACCAAAATCTTTTGTGACAATCTGGAATTCAGTGACTGGAAAGGTGGTTCAGGTAGGTTCAACTGAGGTACTCAAAAGGACATTGGATGTTTTAATTGGATAGGAATGGTGCACAGAGACATGTGGCCTCCTGCAACCCACCCTCCCATCCTGGTACCTTCCCCTGCCACTACAGGAACTGCAAAACCTGCGCCCACACCTCCTCCCTCACCTCCATCCAAGGCCCTAAAGGAGCCTTCCACATCCATCAAAGTTTTACCTGCACATCCACTAATATCATTTATTGCATCCAATGCTCCGGATGCGGGGTCCTCTACATTGGGGAGACTGGGCGCCTCCTAGCAGAGCGCTTTAGGGAACATCTCCGGGACACCTGCACCAATCAACCACATCGCTCTGTGGCTCAACATTTCAACTCCCCCTCCCACTCTGCCGAGGACATGGAGGTCCTGGGCCTCCTTTACCGCCGCTCCCTCACCACCAGACGCCTGGAGGAAGAACGCCTCATCTTCCGCCTCAGAACACTTCAGCCCCAGGGCATCAATGTGGACTTCAATAGTTTCCTCATTTCCCCTTCCCCCACCTCACCCTAGTTCCAAACTTCCAGCTCAGCACTGTCCCCATGACTTGTCCTACCTACCTATCTTATTTTCCACCTATCCACTCCACCCTCCTCCCTGACCTATCACCTTCATCCCCTCCCCCACTCACCTATTGTACTCTATGCTACTTTCTCCCCACCCCCACCCTCCTCTAGCTTATCTCTCCACGCTTCAGGCTCTCTGCCTTTATTCCTGATGAAGGGCTTTTGCCCGAAACGTCAATTTTGCTGCTCCTTGGATGCTGCCTGAACTGCCGTGCTCTTCCAGCACCACTAATCCAAAAGCAGGAGATTGACACTAGTTCATCATACTGGTGCAGAACAATGGGTCAAATGGCTTCATTCTGCAGCATAATGATTCTGTGATTCTATTATTTGCTGTGGGAAAACATTTCTCTTTTCTGCAATGCTTCTCTTGTATTAAGTCCATGCCCTCTGCAGCATTCTCAATCCTTCGAAGTAACCATTTCTTTCCATCTATTATGTGTCCATTCCTCATTATTTTAAACCCCTCTATTTCGCCTCAACCTTCTCTTCTCCGAGCCTGAAACTATTTTTCAGCCTGAAACCAATTTCATGTTTCTTTTCTGCACTCCCTTCAATCTTTCCAAACAAATGGCTCCATTCTGCCCCAAACCAGTGCCAATTCTCCAGCTGAGGCCAATCTGTAGTGACTTGTACATTTCTCATCAGGAGCGGAATTAATTCATGGTTGTAGGGAAAAGGCAGAAATGTGGAGTTGACATTGTTTTAATTTTGTTTTACTTATTCATGAGATTTTGGGACCAAGATATATTGTCTGTCCCTAGTTGCCCCTTGAAAAGTTGGTGGTGACCTACCTTCCTGGACCACTGCAGTTCATGTGTTGTAGGTTGACCCACAATGCCATTAGGGAGGGAATTCCAAGATTTTGACCCAGTGATGTGAAGAAACAGTGATATATTTCCAAGTCAGGATGGTGACTGACTTGGAGGGGAACTTGCAGTTAGCAGTATTCCCGTGTATCTATTCTAATTTGGATAAATGCGAGGTATTGCATTTTAGTAAAACAAACAAGGGCAGGACTTATACAATTAAAAGTAGGGCCTTAGGTAGTGTTGTAGAACACAGAGTCCTAGACAGGTCAGGTACATAATTCTGAGTTAGGACGTTATGTTGAGGTTATACAGGATATTGGTAAGGCCTTTTCTGGAGTACCGTGTTCAGTCCTGGTTGCTCTGTCATAGGAAGGATATTATTAAGTTGGAGAGAGTTCAGAAGATATTGACCAGGATGTTGCTAGAAATGAGTTCTGTGGAGAGGCTGGGACTTTTTTTCACTGGAGTGTAGTAGATTTGGGGGTTGACTTTATAGATGTTTATAAAATCATGAGGGGTATAGATAAGGTGGCAAGTGTCTTTTTCTAGGGTGGGGGATTTCAAAACTAGGGGGCATATTTTCATAATGAGAGGAGAAAGATTTAAAAATGACATGAGTGGGAATTGTTTTACACACAGTGGTTTGTGTGTAGAATGTATTTTCAGTGGAAGTGGTGGATGTGGGTATACTTACAATGTTTAAAAGACACTTAAATAGATAAGAAATGTCTGCAGGAACATGGATCAATATGATGGGTGTAGACTGGTTGGACTAAAGGGTCTGTTTCATGCTGTATGACTCTATCTGCTGCCCTTGTCCTTCCAGATGGAAGCGGTCATGGGTTTGGAAGGTGCTGTTGGATGAGCTTTGGTGAACGTGTGCAGTGCTTCTTGTGGATAGTACACATTGCTGCTTACAGACTCAGCATGACTGAGCAAACCTGACAGGTGAAGTGGCCACCTTCTGCTCCGATGTTTAATGGCCTGGGCTAAACCACCATAACGAACCTTTTATCTGGATGTACCGAGCATGTCCCGTGCTCCCGTTGATAAAGGTTTATTATTTGATTCCTGAATCTGTCCAGCCACCTTCAATAACCAATTAATGTAAACACTCAGGTCCCTCTGCTCCTTGCCCTCTTTGATTTACCCTTTACATAACCAGGGCATTAAGATGTTAATAAATAGAAATGGCTGGAAATATTTTAATGTGAAAGTTAACATTTTAGATTGGTGACTATTCATTCAACTTGAAATGTTAGTTTACTTTCTCAGCTGACTTTTTTTTCTAGAATTTTCTCTATTTTAGAGAAAAAAAAGCCAGTTCTGCTTTTCTCCACCCAAACCCAAACCCAAACCCAAATCTTCATTCCCTGCTTCAACGCCGCGGTTGCCTTCGGTCGGCCAGCTCCAGCATGTTTGGGGACCCAGAACCGGTTGCCAAACCCCGGGTCGGGTTTCGGTTGGCCAGCTGACGCAGGGCCGCCACGCCTGGTATGACCGATTCCGGCGGGCCGTGACTCATATCCGGTGTGCTATGACCCTTCACCCCTCGCTCCTGCCCGTCCCCCTCCCGCCGGCTCCAAGATGGCGCTGATGTTTTCGGCGCTCCTGGCGGCGGCGGCGGTGGCGGGGACGCTGCTCTTGGTGCTGCTGGGCCGGTGAGTGACCCGGTCTCCCTAATCCCTGGGGCATGGGGCCACAACGCCACCACAACCCGGGAAATTAGCATAAATTATTATCGAGGTGGGCCGGGCCTGTCCTGATGCCCTCCTATTGGTGGGCAGCTTCCTCGATTTTGGGATGTGACAGTTGCTATATAAATGCAGCATGCCTCAGGCCGAGGACGAACAGAAGGTGCTTACTCCTGACGCAGCACCTCCCTCCTCCTCCTGAGCACGTGATTCCACTTGCCCCACCCATGACACAGGCTGACCACCCCCCCACCCAGCAACTCA
>NC_057737.1:2917541-2959015 GCF_004010195.1 Chiloscyllium plagiosum | reverse complement strand
TTGTCCCCTTAACGTTCTCCCCTCTGTCTCGAAAATCCCCCCTCAATCTTTAAGATTCCACGTCTCACTACTCCTGTCATTACCTTCACTAACCAACTGTTCCCATACCTTCGTCCCTTTAAAACCCCTTACTCTTGCCCCCATTGTCCATATTTTCCAGTCCTGCACCTTTCCCAGTATTCCTGTGCATTGCCAACTCTGGCCTTATGCATCCCTTGATTTTAATCGCTTCCTTTAGCTTCCTGGCCGCCAAGCTCTTGAATTCCCTCCCTAAACTGCCAATTCTCTGATTTCCTTTAAGGCGCTCTTTAAAGCCTTTGTCTTCGGTTGATTGTGTTGACTAAACTCCTGTGTAGCATGGTGGAATGTTTTATTATGTTTAAGGGGGTAAATAAGTACATATTGGTGAGAGAGAATGTGTGAGAGACCTTGCCTTTTGTGCAAGGAGGTGGGTGAGTTTATCAGATCGGGTGTTTGTAGTTTGCTGACAATTAGCCCAATGGGCAGACACTTACTGACTGGGTTCACTGCTTTCAGAAAAGATGATTAACAACTGCTTTCTAATTGACACTATCATAGCCTCACAATCCTCTCAAGCTCTGACCAACTCCTTAACAAAATAACTTGCAGCAAACTCTTCATATCCGAATTCAGCCTAAATGTCCCATTGGAATATCCTTGCTTCCTGGTCACAGTTTATAGGAATGTTCTTTCCCTGGCCATGGGAGCCCAGAACAAGAGGTCACGGCCTCACAACATGCAGTCGGCCAGTTTTGACTGAGACAAGGAGAAATTTAATTCATTCTTGAGCAGGTGAACCTGTGGAATTCTCTACCACTGAAGCCGAGTCACTGTATTTGAGGAAGAAGTAGATTTCTAGAAATGAAGGTATCAAGGAGTATGGACGGAGAGCAAGAAAGTGGCACTGCGACAGCGGATCAGCCATGTTTATGTTGAGGTGGAAGGGCTGAAATAGTCTACTTTAGCTTTATTTTCTGCTGTTCCATGTCACCCTCTGCTGTTATACTTTGTGATGAGTTTAGTTGTGGGCTCAGCATTGAGCTGTCCCTCGAAACACCATTTGGAGTGGCTCTGGATCAGCAAAGCCGAGAAATCAGCTGTGATCTAGACCCCTTTGGACTGACTCTCTCACCCCTTGAAGTACAGATATCCTTAGTGTTAGCACCCTATTCGACCATAGGAAGATCACAAACCATTGACCCTCCGACTGCTTGTTGCATCAGCAGGGCTGATTGACTGCATAAAAACCTGGGATTGAACTGGTGGAGAAAGAAAGACATAATTTAATTTCCACAGTGCCTATACCAACCTCACAGTCCCAAAGTGTTTTACAGCTGACAATGTGTGGTCACTGGAGAAATGGGAGAAACAGGGTGATCAAGGTGTGAACAGAAAGATCCCAGAAACATCATTGTGTGAATGAACCGTTGATCAATTAAGTAAAGACTCTGGTCTTACTGCACTAAATATATCCTGGCGAAAGCCCTGGATCTCAATGAGAATTCCCCCAATCTTTTCCATTCTGTCATAGATGTGAGTCCCACTGGCAAGGCTAGCATTTGCTGCCTTTGAGAAGCTTTCAGAAGTTGGTCAAGTGTCAGCTGTTTCACAGTGGCTCGAGAGTCACCTGTCGGCCGGACTGGGAAAAGACGGAAAAATTTCCTCCCGAGAGGGAGAGTGAACCCAATGGCTTTTAGTCGTCATTTCTGAGACTAGTTTCATCTGGTCTTAACAGAGTCCACTTATCAACCAGTCAACATGCTGTGCTCATACAGTATAAACATGCTCTGAAAACGTTGCACTGAACTGGAAATGTTAACTCTCTTCAATAGATGCTGCCAAACCTGCTGAGTTTCTCCAGCATTCCCTTTGCTTCAGATTTCCAGTGTCTGCAATATACTGCTTTACATTAGTATTTGTACAAATTGTCCAACTGAGTGCAACACGAAATCTGTCTTTTCTTTTAGCAGTACATAAGATTTTCTAAATCAAATCAATATCCAGCAGTCATTAGGGCAGGATTGAACCTGAGTCCAGAGCACATTAGTCTGGACCTCTGGAGTATGCTCTTCTTCCAAGTAAGAAGTAAAATCCTTAACATCCATCTGATAGCTCAAATAGAGCCTCCACTTAACGTCACCACAAAGATAGCAACTCTGAATTGGCAGCACTCTGTTGACATTCCCTTGTCTTAGCTTCGATGGTACTGCTCGGCTCTCTGGATGAGGACGAAACCTCATCACTTTGTAATCTGAGGTAAGTGACAGCATTCTAAACTGAACTGCAGGCATCCAGCTCAGAAACACTCTGGATTATGTGGTAACGATTACTGCATTGGGTATTCCACTTTGGTACAATTGATCTTTCCCCTTGATAAATTCACCGCAACTGATAGATCCATCCACGCTAAATCTGTACCCAAGTGTTATACAGTGACAGACTTGTCCCCACCAGTACTGACCCCCAGTGTTATACAGTAACAGACCTGTCCCCACCAGTACAGTACCCCAGTGTTATACAGTAACAGACCTGTCCCCACCAGTACTGTACCCCAGTGTTATACAGTGACAGACCTGTCCCCACCAGTACAGTCCCCAGTGTTATACAATGACAGACATGTCCCCAACAGTACTGTCCCCCAGTGTTATACAGTAACAGACCTGTCCCCACCAGTACTGTACCCCAGTGCTATACAGTAACAGACCTGTCCCCAACAGTACTGTACCCCAGTGTTATACAGTAACAGACCTGTCCCCACCAGTACTGTACCCCAGTGTTATACAGTGACAGACCTGTCCCCACCAGTACTGTCCCCCAGTGTTATACAATGGCAGACATGTCTCCACCAGTACTGTCCCCCAGTGTTATACAGTGACAGACCCGTCCCCACCAGTACTGTACCCACCAGTACTGTCTCCCAGTGTTATACAGTGACAGACTTGTCCCCACCAGTACTGTCCCCCAGTGTTATACAATGACAGACATGTCCCCAACAGTACTGTCCCCCAGTGTTATACAGTGACAGACCTGTCCCCACCAGTACTGTCCCCCAGTGTTATACAGTAACAGACCTGTCCCCACCAGTACTGTCCCCAGTGTTATACAATGACAGACATGTCCCCAACAGTACTGTCCCCCAATGTTATACAGTAACAGACCTGTCCCCACCAGTACTGTCCCCCAGTGTTATACAATGACAGACATGTCCCCACCAGTACTGTACCCCAGTGTTATACAGCGACAGACCTGTCCCCACCGGTACTGTACCCTAGTGTTATACAGTAACAGACCTATCCCCACCAGTACTGTCCCCCAGTGTTATACAATGACAGACCTGTCCCCACCAGTACAGTCCCCCAGTATTATACAGTAACAGACCTATCCCCACCAGTACTGTCCCCCAGTGTTATACAATGACAGACCTGTCCCCACCAGTACTGTACCCTAGTGTTATACAGTAACAGACCTATCCCACCAGTACTGTCCCCAGTGTTATACAGTAACAGACCTGTCCCCACCAGTACTGTCCCCCAGTGTTATACAATGACAGACATGTCCCCACCAGTACTGTCCCCCAGTGTTATACAGTGACAGACCCGTCCCCACCAGTACTGTCCCCCAGTGTTATATAGTGACAGACCTGTCCCCATCAGTACTGTCCCTCAGTGTTATACAGTAATAGACCTATCCCCACCAGTACTGTCCCCCAGTGTTTTTCAGTAACAGACCTGTCCCCACCAGTATTGTCCCCCAGTGTTATTCAATGACAGACATGTCCCCAGTGTTATATAGTGACAGACCTGTCCCCACCAGTACAGTCCCCAGTGTTATACAATGACAGACATGTCCCCAACAGTACTGACCCCCAGTGTTATACAATGACAGACCTGTCCCCACCAGTACTGTCCCCCAGTGTTATATAGTGACAGACCTATCCCCACCAGTATTGTCCCACAGTGTTATTCAATGACAGACTTGTCCCCAGTGTTATATAGTGACAGACCTGTCCCCACCAGTACAGTGCCCAGTGTTATACAATGACAGACATGTCCCCAACAGTACTGACCCCCAGTGTTATACAATGACAGACCTGTCCCCACCAGTACAGTCCCCAGTGTTATACAGTGACAGGTCTGTCCCCACCAGTACTGACCCCCAGTGTTATACAATGACAGACCTGTCCATACCAGTACTATCCCCCAGTGTTATACAGTGACAGACCTGTCCATACCAGTACTGTACCCCAGTGTTATACAGTGACAGCCCTGTCCCCACCAGTACTGTCCCCCAGTGTGATACAGTGACAGACCTGTCCCCCAGTGTTATACATTAACAGACCTATCCCCACCAGTCCTGTCCCCCAGTGTTATACATTAACAGACCTATCCCCACCAGTACTGTCCCCCAGTGTTATACAGTAACAGACCTATCCCCACCAGTCCTGTCCCCCAGTGTTATACAGTAACAGACCTATCCCCACCAGTACTGTACTATTGTATTTTACAATCTCCTGTTGTTTTGATGCAAACTGTTTTTGATGCCTGATCTGTCACAGTTCCCACACACACTGGCTGAGTATTCCACTTGTTCCTGAGTTGCACATCAGTTGATATTGTTGGCATTTGATGTTCTAACCTTTCATTCTATTTCTCTTATTCAGCTGGTTTCTGTCTCAGATTGTCACCTATTTCATCCACAATCAGCTAAACGTGGATTTAAGAATCGGCTCCATTGGGTTTCTCACAATTTACAATGTCAGTATCAAGATCTCTTCACAGAAGACGGTGGTGAGTGTTTGGACCGTCTTTTGCAGTGTTTGTATGGTGGATGTGGGATGTGGAGATCTTCTAAACTCTGACCTCTGTCACATCTGTGATTTCATCACTGCAACGCGGGGAGTCCACCTTTGGCTCAACAGGCACTAAATCTAGTATTTCTATCTCTCTCTCTCTCTCTCTCTCTCTCTCTCTCTCTCTCTCTCTCCTCTCTCAGCACCTCTTCTAATATCACATGATGTATTTAAATCTATTTGATAAGCCTCTTGTAGATTGCCTTTCAGGAGCTGCTATGTAAATGCAAATTGTTATTTTAAACAGTTGATGGCTTATTGTCGAGTGACCAGCTGCAATTCTATTTCAGGAAGTAGACAGAGTCTGGCTGTCCTGTAAGCTGCTGAACAATGAGTTACCGTAAGTGTTGTATGCATGCTGTCTCCCACTCAAATACACTTATGCACTGACCCTCCTGCAGCCAATTCCCCTGCAGCATGCACATCTTTTTGTTCCATGTTCTCTTACAGGTTCATGAAACTGTCTGACTGACTCTTTCTGTTATCTTTTACATCATACAAACACACAGCCCTGTGTTTGTTCACCTAGTTGTTTAATCCACTCTTATTCAATTATTTACCGGGTTAAACTCTCTAGTACACACCTGCCGCTGTGTTTACTACTAAAAATAGAGCAGTCGAGCTCCAGTGAAGTCAGTATCAAGTGAAATTTTAAAGGTTAAATGAATTTGCAGAATATGTTTGGAAGAGAAGCAAACAGAGGAGGAGAATGTTTGGAAAATTCCAAGGAAATCAGGAAATTGGAGGATAAAGGAGAATGCTGCAGCTAAATAATTATTTCAAAGGAGCTCTGTAATTTCGCTAATGCCCCTCTCAATCATTGTAACTGCTCCCCTCAGTCCCTTCCTATGTCCCCAAGCTGTCTCTACAACCACTCCCTCCTCTTCGTCAGGGTTACGGAATCAGAATTATACAGTACAGAAAAGGCCTTTGGCAGTACAGACTTGATGGGCCAAGTTATACTGATACCTCCACTCCTCCCACTTCCCCACATTAGGGCCATAGCCTTGAATTTTGTTATGGTCGTGAGTGAAGTGAAGTGGGAGGTACCAGTTTAAACAGGGGAGATGGGGGCATGTGGGCAGGGTGCAATGTGGAAGCCAAACAAGTGGGACAAAGGTGAGGGGTGTGGTCTGTTTTCGATGGCCTGTGGTTACAGTCCAACCGTGATCTCTCCATTCCAGTCACTACTTTGCTCTGTGTTTTGGAGAGGTCCGATTTCGAGCCGATTTGAAAGCAGCCTCCCAGGAATGGGCCAATCCCGGTGAAAAGGCGATGAAAAGGAGACTGAGCATCCAGCCCTCAGTGCTGCGCATGTTGTCACAGGTGAGCTCTCCACTGAGAGATTTGGATTTGTTGCTGGGTTTGGTTTTCTGCCTGAAGTTTGGAGGCAACTGAACAATCCCAGAAATGATAACTGATTAAACTTAACACCCACGCCCTCCTGTGTTAGTATACGGGTGAGGGGGTATATACCTACTAGGGCGAGGGGTTTGTGTGTGAACCTATGTAAACCTGAGCCCCTTGTCTCTTTCTGCCTTCACAGCTGCTCTCGGTCCACATCCATTCAGTGAATGTGATGGTGTTAAATGCCTGGATCGCAGAGTCCCTCTGGCACATGTCTCTAACAAACTGCATGTTGCTGCTTAACTACAATGGAAACAAGTGAGTCCTTCAGATGCAGGAGGGGGTTATGGTGTGGAGCAGTTTCTACATGTGGGGAGGTAACAGCAACAAGCTTGCCAGCGCATACACTGTAGGGTTTATCACACAGCATTGGTCCCTTAGCTGTGCAGTGTTACCAAACATGAAACAGAATTTTACAAGCAGCCTCTGAGTTCCTGCAATGGATATTAAATCAAGCATTCCTGCTCAATCTCTGTTTGTTACTTATCTGACAATGATAGACTGTGTGTGTATGTGTGTGTGTTTCATCTCTGGGAATTTCCCTGATCTCTGTGATTGCCTGTACTGTATCTGGGAACAAAGAGGGCCATCAGGGAAGGTCAAATTGGAATTGTTTGTTAGTAAAAGAAAAAAAAAGCTATGAATGGAACAGGAATCTAACCAAGGGCTATATGTTTTCCAGCATCGAGTGCAAGGGCAATGTGAGCAAGCTGGACAGCAAGCTAATGAAGAGTAACGGGATGGTGAGTGCAAGGATCACATCTTTTATATCTCTTTACTTTGGATTATGGACCACAATGGGAAGAGGATACTGTTTGAAACCAAGGACTGTGGGAGGAGTTGTTGCACTTTTTAAAGCAGCTTACTGGAACTCAATGTGAGCTGTGTTTACGCTGCTGCTGTATTCAAGCAGTGAGGGAAGATGTCGAAGATACGATAGCACAGTGGGTGTATGTAGAGCAAACTTCATCCAGAGATAGACTGTGGAGGTCAGGAGCCATCAGTCTGACAGCTCTCTGATTGGCTCCTGAGCAGGTGAACAGAGTTTGTGAACAAGACAGCAGATAGTTCAGTTGCAGTAAGTTTCAGTTACTGAGTGACTAGACAATTAGTGTGCCTCTCCTCCAAGGTAAGCAGATCTGGTTTCTACACATTTACTGAAGCCTCTCATCCTGAGACAGTTGTTGAAAAAAACCTCCTCTGCATCAAAACCGTGATATCTTTCCTAAAGTGTGATAATCAGGACTGAACCGCATATCCCAGTTAGGTGCCCACCGATCTGTGGTGATGGCTGATGCTGAGCAGCTTTGAGAAACGAGAGAGGCCCTGCACTGCATGCTGCGTTTCCCATTGATTTTAATCCTATGATTGTGCCTAGCAGGGGGATTTCTGTCTGGTCAACTTATCCCTGGGTCTCGCTGCCACCTTGGACATCAGCTTGCCAGACCAGAAGGCCCTCAGCACGGAGCTGCGAGTGCATAGTCTGCAGAGTGAGCTGCACGAGGGCATCTTTACGTCAAACACACTGCAGCTAGCACTGTCACAGCCCACTCCACTTCAAAGCAGCACTGAACAGAACCAGGAAAACCCTGAAACAACCAAGGCAGGTAAGAGACCATCACTTTCCCCACCCTGTTACATCTCCTGTAAAGTACTGGCCTCAATCTGCATACACCTTGAATACTGATTGATATTGGTTATCAGTGATACCCCAATGAAACCACCTCAGTTCCCGGTACAATTAATCTCATCGCACCAATATGATTCTTTATGTTATTGTAATAGTGCCATGGGATTTTTACATTGCTCTAAGAGACCATCTCCTCTCAAAGATGGCACTTTCAACATTGCAGCACTCCCTCAGTACGGTAAGGGGTGATGGACTCTCAGGGAAATGTAGCACTGACAGCCAGGTTTCTGGTACCAAGACTGGCTCTAATGTAACGAAGAATATGTCAGGTTCAACCAATCGATTGTGATATAGGACTGTCTAGCCAGGGGCACAAGTGTTTCTCCGGCTGACAGTGGGACATCAGAATGGTGTGTTGTCTCCCTGGTGCCAGGGTCAAGGATGCTTTGGAGACGGTGCAGAATATTCTCAAAGGGGAGCAGGACCGGCAGGGAGTTGATGTACACATTGGTACCAACAACATATGCAGAGAAAGGACGAGCTTCTGAACCGAGAATATTGGAAATGAGGCAGGAGGTAGAAGAGTAGGTCCCCTAGGTTGGTAGTATCTGGATTATCCCAATGCAACTAGTGAGAGTAGGAATAGGAGGATAGAGCAGATGAATGCATGGCTGAGGAGCTGGTGCAGGGGGCAGGGATTCATATTTTTGGATCATTGGAATCTCTTCTGGGATAGAAGAGACATGCATAAGATGAATTGGAAGGGGCCCAATATCTTGGCAGGGAGATTTGCTAGAGCTGCGGAGGAGGCTTTAATCTAGTAAGAGGGAGAGAGGTTCATGGCAGAGCAGAATACAGAGAGAGTGAGAAAAGAGATAGGTCTGAAACTGATGCCGGTGAGAAGAGGAGCAAGTCAAATAGTCAAGGCAGGCAGGAGCAAAGCAGGGAACAAGGTAAAACTGATGTATTCAACTTCATTTATTTCAATGCAAGAGGCCTGACATATAAGGCAGATGAACTCAGTGTGTGGTTGGGAATGGGATTGGGATATCATAGCTATTATAGAAACATGGCTCAGGGAAGAGCAGAATTAGCATCTAATGTTCCATGGTAAATGTGTTATGGGAAAGGTAGAAAGGGAGGACAAGAGCGCAAGGGGAGTGATGCTTTTGGTTAGGGATAACATCATGACTGTACTTAGGGAGGATAATCCTGGGAGAACATCCAGTGAAGTTATTTGGGTAGAACTGAGAAATATAAAATGGATGATCACCCTATTGGGATTGTACTGTAGGCCCCCTCAATAGTCAGCAGGAAATTGAGAAGCAGATATGTAAGGAGATCTCAGTTATCTATAAGAATTACAGGGTTGTAATGGTAGGGGATTTTAACTTTCCAAATGTAGACTGGGACTGTCAGTGTTAAAGGCTTGGATGGAATGGAATTTGTTAAGCATGTACAAGAAAATGTTCTGATTTAGTATGTGGATGTACCTACTAGAGAAGGAGCAAAACCTGAGCTTCATTTGGAAAATAAGGCAGGGCTAGTGACTGAGGTGTCAGTGGGGGAGCACTTTGGGACCACTGGTCATAGTTCTGTTAGTTTTAAAATAGTTATGCAAAAGGATAGGTCAGGTCTAAAAGTTAAAGTTCTAAAATGGAAAAAGGTCAATTTTGACAGTATTAGGCAAGAACTTTCAAGAGTTGATTGGGAAAGGTTGTTTGCAGGCAAAGGAATGGTTGGAAAGTGGGAGACCTTCAAAAATGAGATAACAAGACTTCAGAGGGATTATGCTCCTGTTAGGGTGAAGGGCCAGGCTGGTAGGTGTAGGGAATGCTGGATGACTAGAGAAATTGAGGCTCTGGTCAAGAAAAAGGAGGGAGCATCTGGCAGGTGTGGACAGTTGGGATCTAGTGAATCCCTTGAGGGGTATGGGGCATTAGGAATAAAGTTGAGGGAAATCAGGAGGGCAAAAAGGGGACACGAGATGGTTTTAGCAAATGGGGTTAAGGAGAATCCAAAGAGATTCTACAAGTACATAAGGGAAAAGGAGTAACCTGGGAGAGAATAGGGCCCCTTAAAGGTCAACAAGGCTGTTTGTGTGTGGAATTACACTAAATGAGATACTAAATGGGCAGCACGGTGGCTCAGTGGTTAGCACTGTTGCCTCACAGCTCCAGGGTCCCTGGTTCGATTCCAGCCTCGGGCGACTGTCTGTGTGGAGTTTGCACATTCTTCCCCTGTCTGTGTGGGTTTCCTCCGGGTGCTCTGGTTTCCTCCCACAGTCACAAAGATGTGCAGGTCAGGTGAATTTCCCATGGTAAATTGCCCATAGTATTAAGTGCATTAGTACAATACAGCACAGAATAGGCCCTTCGGCCCACGATGTTGTGCCGAACATTTGTCCTAGCTTAAGCACCCATCCATGTACCTATCCAATTGCCGCTTAAAGGTCATCAAAGATTCTGACTCTATCACTCCCTTTCCCCACACCACTCTCTGGGTAAAGAACCCACCCCTGACATCTCCCCTATACCTTCCACCCTTCACCTTAAATTTATGTCCCCTTGTAACACTCTGTTGTACCCGGGGAAAAAGTTTCTGACTGTCTACTCTATCTATACCTCTGATCATCTTATAAACCTCTACCAAGTCACCCCTCATCCTTCGCCGTTCCAACGAGAAAAGGCCGAGAACTCTCAACCTATCCTCGGACGACTTCCTCTCCATTCCAGGCAACATCCTGGTAAATCTTCTCTGCAAAGCAGAGAAATGACATCCAGTGAGAGTGAGTAGACTGTTGTTGGGATGAGGTGAAGGAGCCTCTTGGCAAAACCACATCGTCTCCAACCTCATCCGTGTTGGCAGATGTCGTTGGTGATGGTGGGGAGGGCTAATGGAGGGGGGGGTGAAGAGGAGGAACTCAAGCGGCTGCTGCCTGCACCTGTCTTCAAAGGGACCACTTTCAAGAAGAGGTGGTGAGCTTTGCACCCAAGAGAGCATCACGAGGAGAGATCAGGGGCTTGTCCACACTTCCACCCACTTCCCCCTTGGCTCAAAGCTGAAGGCACTTGCTGAGATGCAAGTCCCTCAGTGCTGCCAGACTTCAAAAGGTTAGCCAGTTTTCTATCCATTTGGCCAAATTTCCCTCTATCCCATGCCTCCTGAATTTCCGCATAAGCCTACCATGGGGAACCTTATCAAATGCCTTACTAAAATCCATGTATACTACATCCACTGCTCTACCCTCATCCACATGCTTGGTCACCTCCTCAAAGAATTCAATAAGACTTGTAAGGCAAGACCTACCCTTCACAAATCCGTGCTGGCTGTCCCTAATCAAGCAGTGTCTTTCCAGATACTCATAAATCCTATCCCTCAGTAACCCTTCCATTACTTTGCCTACCACCGGTGTGGACTGGTTGGGCTGAAGGGCCTGTTTCCACACTCTGGAATCTAATCTAATAAAACGGGTATTATGCATCAGTATTTACTGTGGAGAAGGATCTGAAAGCTAGAGAACTTGGAGAAATACTGATATCTTGAAAAGTGTCTATTACAAAGGAAGTGGTGCTGGACGTCTTAAAATGCATAAAGGTGAATAAATCACTGGGAATGATCAGGTGTATCCCAGAACTTTGTGGGAAGCTAAGGACGTGATTGCTGGGCCCCTTGCTGAGATATTTGTATCATCGATAGCCACGGGAATGGTGCCAGAAGATTGGAGGGTGGCTAATATGCCATTATTTAAGAAAGATGGTAAGGAAAAGCCAGGGAACTATTGACCAGTGAGCCTGACATCAGTGGTTGGTGAGTTGTTGGAAGGGATTCTGAGGGACAGGATTTACATGTATTTGCAAAGACAAGGACTGATTAAGGATCCTCACCATGGCTTTGTGCGTGGGAAATTGTGTCCCACTAACTTGAGTTTTATGAAGAAGTGACAAAGAAGATTTTTGAAGGCAGAGCAATGGACATTGTCTGTATGGAGTTCACTGTGCTGTTGGATAAGGTTCCACAAGGTAGACTGGTTAGTAAGGTAAGATCACATGGAATACAGGGGGAGCTAGCCATTTGGATACAAAATTGGATTAAAGGTAGAAGATAGAGGGTGGAGAGTTGTTTTTTTTTCAGACTGGAGGCCTGTGACTCACAATGTGCCACAAGGATCCACTGCTTTTTGTTATTTATGTAAATGATTTGGATTTCAGTATATGATGAACGGTTAATAAGTTTGCAGATGATACCAAAATTGGTGGTGCAGTGGACAGAAAAAGATTATCTTAAAGTACAGCAGGACTTTGATCAGACGGACCAATAAGCCGAGGAGTGGCAGATGCAGTTTTATTTAGATAAATATGAGGTGTTACATTTTGGTAAAGCAAATTAGGGCAGGACTTAGACACTTGATGGTAGAATCCTGGAGAGTGTTGTTGGACAAAGAGGGCTTGGGTTGAAAGTTCATAGTTCCTTGAAGGTAGAGTCGCAGGTAGTTAAGGCGTTTGGTATGTTTGCCTTTATTGGTCAGTGCATTGAGTATATGAATTGGCAGGTCGTGTTGGGGCTGTACAAGACATTGGTTAGGCCACTTTGGAATAATGTGTTCAATTCTGGTCTCCCTGCTGTAGAAAAGATATTGAGAAAAGGATTCAGAAAAGATTTAAAAGGATATTGCTGGATTTGGAGGGTTTGAGTTACAGGGAAAGGCTGAATAGACCAAGGCTGTTTTCCCTGGACTGTCGGAGGCTGAGAGGTGGCTTTATAGAGGTTTGTAAAATCATGAGGGGCATGGATGGGGTGAATAGCCAAGGTCTTTTCCCAGCATAGGGGAGTCCAAAACTCACGGGCATAGGTTTAGGGTGAGAGGAAAGATTTAAAAGGGACCTGACGGGCAACGTTTTCATGCAGAGGGTGATGCGTGTATGGAATGAGCTGCCAGAGGAAGTGGTGGAGGCTGGTACAATTACAACATTTAAAAGGCATCAGGATGGGTATATGAATAGGAAGGATTTAGAGGGATATGTGCCACGTGCTGGCAAATGGGATTAGATTAATTTAGGATATCTGGTGAGCATGGACACGTTGGACAAAAGGATCTGTTTCTGTGTTCTACAACTCTGACTATATGACTTAGTATTTCAGCGGTTCAGTGAAACTAATGAAGGTTTAAGTGGAGGAGATAAGGAGAAACTATGTAGCAGTGGAGTTGGTAATGAGAGTTTGAGGGTGATTGACAGAAGGTCCAGAGGTGAAATGAGGATCACTCTTTTTAACACAACAAGTGGTGAGGGATTGGAATGGACTGCCCGACAGAAAAGTAGAACCAGATTGGGAATGGCCTACAAAAGCAAATTGCATAATTACTTGAAAGAGGAAAAGGAGATGACAGGGATACTCGGAAAGAGCCAGGAATGAGATGAAATGGATTGTTCTTGAAAAGAGCTAACAGTCTCTGTGGACAGAACAGCCTATTGAACCAGTCTGTGATTCTGTGAGTGGAATCAGTAGTTAGGATGTCTTATTAAGCTGAAATGTAAACATGACTGCCTCATTAAACTGTTTGGGAATACACCACATCTTCTTAAGAGAAAAACATTAGGAGGACTGAGGGAACAGTTGGATGCTTTTGTTAAAGAGCGGTCACAGGCATGATAGGTTGAATGAGCCTCTCTGTGTTGTAACATTCTGTAGAGCATGGATAATATGAAACTGAATAGAGGAGCCACGATTTGAATTGAATTAAATTGACTTTATTGTCACGTGTACCGAGGCACAGTGAAAAGCTTTGTCTTGCAAGCAACACAGACAGATCACACAGTTAAATAACATAGATAAGTAAGTAATAGGTAAATAGGGACAAAAACAAAATCAAAAGTACAGGTGAATGTTAAGAGTTTGTGAGTCCATTCAGTATTCTAACAACAGTAGGATAGAAACTGTTTCGAAACCGGCTGGTGCGTGTTCAGGCTTCTGTACCTTCTCCCCGATGGAAGAGGTTGTAGAAAAGCATTGCCAGGGTGGGATGGATCTTTGAGAATGCTGGCGGCCTTTCCTTGACAGCGGGCCTGGTAGATGGATTCTATAGGTGGGAGGTTGGCCTTTGTGATTGTCCGAGCTGAGTTCCCCACTCTCTGTAACCGTTTCCGATCTTGAATGGTACAGTAGCCATACCAGGCAGTGATACATCCAGACAGAATGCTCTCGATGGCGCATCTATAAAAGTTGTCAAGGGTATTCGCTGTTATGCCAAATTCCCTCAGCTGCCTGAGGAAGAAGGGACATTGTTGGGCCTTTGTAACCAGTGCGTCCACATGTTGAGTCCAAGAAAGCTTGTTGTGGATGACCACTCCCAGGAGCTTGACACTGTCCACTCATTCCACCTCTGTGCTGCTAATGTGTAGGGGGACATGAATAACATCCTGCCGAAAGTCAATACTGAGTTCCTTGGTTTTGCCGGCATTGAGAGCTAGGTTGTTCTCAGTGCACCATTTTTCCAGGTCTTCCACCTGCTCTCTGTAGTCTGCTTCATCACCATCTGAGATTCAACCGACTATGGATTTCAAGATAAAACGAGAAGTAATTTGGAACAAAGGGTCAGATAATTATAAAAGTCATAGAGCTTTAACTGCCTGGAAGGAGTTCCCTGGGCCCGTTTGGCATCTTCACGCACAAGGTCTTGAGGCTGAGGAATTTACTCCTCAACATAGTGATTGAGACAGAAGCAATGATGTTGATCAAGATGCATAAATCATTAAAAGTAGTGATGGCATGAAGACTAAGATTTAAAAACCGCAACAAAGTACTGGGATTCATTCTGAGAGGAATAGAATCCGAAGGCAGAGAAGTACTGATAAACTTATTCAGAACTCTAGTTGGTCCTTATATAGATGCAGCGCACAGAGCAGGTATCCATTAATAACAAAGGAATAAAGGCACTGGAGCAGATACAAAAATGGATTTATTTGATTGTCCAGAGTGCAAGACAAACATAAAATGGACTCCAGCAAGTCCAGGGAACATTGGATGTAGAAGAATGTACAAGGTCAGATAAAGATAAAAGGGAAGCCTATGGCATATCCTGAGGACTAAAGGCAACATAAGCCCGAGAGGAGTTTAGAAGATGCAGTGGGTTACTTGAAAATGAAATTGAGAGAGTGAAAAGGGGACATGAGAAACACTAGCGGGTAAAATAGAGGAAAATCCAATTGCATTTTTATAAGTATGTAGAGGATTGAAGACAACCAGAGGGATAAATAGGGCCCATTAGGAACCAAAGTGGCAATCTGAATGTGGAGATAATCAGATGAATGGGTGTGGTTTCAAATGAGTATTTGGTATCTGTCTTCACTGTTGAGAAAGATCATGCAGGGACAGAAATCAGGGATGGCAACTGTTGAACAAATTAACACAGAGAGAGAGGGGACTGGAAGTTAACGTGGGCTTAAAATTGCATAAATCCGCAGGATCAGGTGAGATGTATCCTGGTATGCTGTGAGAGGCAAGATTGCAGGGACTCGGTCATTGATTCTCACATCCAAGGATGTACAGGTCAGGTGAATTGGCCATGCTAAAACATTGCCCATAGTGTTCCGGAATGTGTAGGTTAGGTGCATTATTCAGGGGTAAATATATGATAGGGGAATGGGTCTGGATGGGTTACTTTTTGGAGGGTCGGTGTGGACTTGTTGGGCTGAAGAGCCTGTTTCCACACTGTAGGGATTTTATAATAATCCTCTTTTTCCATAAGAGAGGAGCCAAAAGATTGGAAGACAGCTAATGGGGTACCAATATTCAAGAAGTGCATTCAGGATAAACCAGAAAGCAAGAGGCCAGTGAGTCTAACATCAGGGGTTGGGAAACTTTGGAAATCATTCGGAGGGACAGAATTAGTTTTCATTTGGCAAGACAAGGATTAATCAAGGTGAATCAGCATAGTTTTGTTGGAGGAAATTATGTCTAAAAACTTGATTAATTTTTTTGAAGAAGTGTATGTAGTGGGTATAGTCTATATGGATTTAAGTAAGATTTTTATCAAGGTGTCGGGTCAGAAGCTAAGAGCTTATGGGACCCAGGGCAATTTGGCAAATTGGAACCAAAATCGACTTAATAGCAGAAGGTAGAGGGAACTGGTTGAAGGTTGTTTTGTGACTGGAAACGTACCCAGTGGCACATTGCAGGGTTCAGTGCTGGGTCCCTGGCTGTTTGTTGTGTACATTTGTGATCTGGAGATGAATGGAAGTTTGGTCAGTAAGTTTACAGATGACACAGTAATTAGTGGTGTGGTAAATAATGAGGAGGAAAGCCTTGGACTACAGGACAATATATTCACCCTGGTCAGGTGGACAGAACAGTGGCTGAAGGACCTCTTTCTGTGCTGTAATACTCTGTGACTATAGATAGAGCCAGGAATGAGGGGAGCCAGTTTAAGACAAAGGACCACCATTTACAGCAGAGATGAAGAAGAGTTCTAATTCGTAGAGGCTAATTAGTTTGTGGAATTTTCTTCCCCAGACAGCATTGAAGACTAATAGAATATAATTCAAGGCCAAGTTAGATAAATTTATGATCTACAAGTTAATCAAGGGTTATGAAGAAAGTGGAGTTGAGCTATTTTACTGAACACCACAGCAGACTCAAGGGGCCAAATGACCCTTGTAATCGTTGTCTAAACAATACTGTATAAAATGAGTGAGAGATTTGCATGTGAATGATCCAGTATTAGGATTTTGCCTAACTTTTCCTTTGAAGTTTACGTTGAAATGCACTGTGACATATTCATGAAGAACCTAATTCCATCCACCTCTTGTCCCTCTATCAACGACTGTAACAGATGATGGTGAAACAACTGGTGTCAAAACTGCAAGACCCACATTCATGGACTACTTACCACAAGACATATCCCTGGACATGGAGGACTCGAGCATCACGCTGTCTTTGAATAGTCAACAAAGGTACAGACACTTACTGATCAGGGTAGAGGAATGGAAAGACCTTGTTATTCCATAGGGTCTTTCACAATATTGGGACATCACAAAGCATTTCACTGCTGATTCAGTGTAGTCACTTTTATAATGCAAGAAATGTAGCAGCCAAATTGTACATACCAAGATCGCACAAACAGTGATGTGAACAGTTTTAGATCATTTGGATGTTGATTCAGGGATAAATATTGACCAGGACACCAGGGAGATTTCCCTATCTTTTTCCAGTGCTGTCATGGGATAATTTACGCCCCCTCGTGGGGCATTTGAGGTCTTGGTTTAACATTTGGAAAACCTGGTTGGCATGGACAAGATGGACCGAAGGGTCTGTTTCTGTGCTGTATAACTATGACATTTGAAAGATGCACCTTCAATCATGCAGCACACCCTTAGGTACTGCATTAGGAATACTAGCTTAGATTAAATCCTCTGTCAGTAGAGTGGGGTCTTGAAACTATAGTTTCAGAGGGGACAGTGCTTGCCATAGAGGCACAGCTGATGTGAGCTCACACTTGTTATTATTGACATGGATAATCCCAGAGCTAGAGGACCTCCTTGTCTCTGCCATGTTTATTGGCTGTGTGCTCACCCTTCTCAATGCTGCAGGATCTAATTTGCTGCTATCTTGTTTTTTTTTTCAGGCACCTGCATTGGAACTTGAAGATGTTTCATTTTCACTATGAGCCTGAAGACTTTTATCGGATAATGCCACATCTCATCCTGCCACCTATAAGAATCCAGCTAAGCCTAGAAGGTGAGGGTGACCTCTGGAGATGACAGTTCAGTTTAATTTTGTTAAGTTTCTATTGCAGTTCTCCAAGTTTCTATTGACTGTTTGAATTTTGTTATTGTTTCACTGCCTCACCAAAGGCAATGTGATTTACTTAATATTTATGAAAAGTTTAGAAGTTGAGGACCACCAGAGAAGCTGTATTTTGTCAGATTACATGGCACCAATTGGCATGCCTGGTACAGTACTCATCAGAGAGATGTCTTGTCCCAAGTGACCTAATCCCAATGGAGGTGAATGAGAGGTAGCCCTGGTGGGAGTTGGTATACAGTGCTCAGTATATTGGTTGTCTCAGCGAGAGGGGAGGGGGAATATGTACTTGACGTATTGACATCTGCAAATAAACACCTGTTTTGGAGCCTCCCATGCCGTGGGGCGAAACCTCCACATGGTGAGATGTTCAGGGAGGGATTTGAAATGGAAAGCTAACAGTTGTGAGGTCCCTTTAAATGATTGTGGGTTATTTTGTTGGTGTGTGTGTGGCCTAACAGTTGCTGTCTCAGGCTCCAGTTGATGCTGCAGATATTTTTAATCAACCAGTTCAGAGATGTTACAACACCTCTGGGGCAGGTGGGACTTGGACATGGGCCTTCTGGACCAGAGGTAGGAACACCAACACTATGACACAAGAGTCCCTTCCAGTTGCAGCTGCGAAATAAACCTGTGTATAGGAAGTTGCTTGTGTTTAATTGGTGAAGCCCAGACTTTGCATCAAGTATCCCTGCTCCAACTCCTCGCATTCCAACCTTGCTCAATGACCCTCGTTATCTTCTCCCCCACCTCACAATTTTTACCCTGAGGTCATATGAAATCAGGGCATAAAAATGTGAGTGACTCCAGGAAATTGTTTGGGAATACGTTGACATGTGTTCTTTAAATATTGAAACTTTCTTATCATCAGCACCAGCTTATGATGGTTATTATAGAATATTATAAATTTCTTGTCAAATTTAATTTGGAACAGGAGTAGGCCATTCAGCCTGTTGAGCTTGCTGTCCCTTTTAATAATGTGGAGCAGATAGGTGGGAAGGAAGATTGGCAGGTAGGACAGGTCATCTGCTCCACCCTCCCCTCTGACCTATCTCCTCCATTCCCACCCCCATTCACCTATTGTACTCTTTGCTACCTTCCCCCACCGTCCTCTCTGACCTATCATCTCCATCCCCACCCCCATTCACTTATTGTACTCTATGCTACCTTCTCCCCAGCCCCACCTCCCCCATTTATCTCTCCACCCTGGAGGCTTCCTGCCTCTATTCCTGATGAAGGGCTTTGGCCCGAAACGTCGATTTTCCTGCTCCTCGGATGCTACCTGAGCTGCTGTGCTTTTCCAGCACCACTCTGATCTAAACTCTGGTTTCCAGCATCTGCAGTCCTCACTTTTGCCTATCAAACTCCACCTTCAGTATACTCAAAGATAGAGTTTCCACAGTCCTCTGGGATAGAGATCTCCAAAGATTCACCACCCTCTGAGTAAAAATATTTCTCTTCATCTCTACACTAAAATTTACATCCCCCTTATTTTTAAATTTTGCCCCGTGGGTCTGCATTCCCAACCAGACAACATCTTACCAGCATGTACCCTGAGTATTCCTTTAGATGTTTTGTAGGTCTCAATGGGATCACCTCTCATTCCAATGAGTACAGGCCCTGTCTGCCCAATGTCTTATCAAAGGACAGCCTGTCCAACTGGAGAACAAGTCTGATGGCCCTTCATTGCAGTCTTAGTGACAATAATATAAATTTCTCGAGGTTTGAAAAAACAAAACTGTACACAATACTCCAGTCTCTGATATAATTGAAGCAAGGCTTCCCTACTCCTGTTGTAAATTTCAGATTCTTGAATCATCTTGCCATAAAGATGAACATGTCATTAGCCTTCCTAATGGATTGCTTACAGATGGGGTGGAGTCAGTGCTTACTAACCTATTTGGAAATGATCTAATAAAAATGGAGAACCTCTGATTTAAAAACGCAGACCTTTTTTTGGCACATTGTCAGCTATTTATTGACTTGTTCTCTCTCTCTCTCTCTCTCTCTCTCTCTCCCCCTTTCTCTCTCTCTTTTTTTTTTCTCTCTCTCTCACACGCTCTCTCTCTCTTTTTTTCTCTCTTTTTCTCTTTCTCTCTCTCTCTCTCTCCCCCTCCCTCTTGCTCTCTCTCTCTCTCTCCATGCCCTTAGATGGACTGCTGTTGTCCCAGAGTCGCCAGCGGATACTAAGCCTGAGCCAGCTCAGCAGCTCCTTGCAGGTGAGTGGGATTTCGATGGTGACATCGGGCAGCCTTGTGCCACGGGCAGAAATGACAGGCTCCTGCATTTCCACTCTCAACATGTGCTGATTCTGCCTGAAATTGATACCAGCTTCAAAAACTTGCATTTATATAGCACCCTTTTCTTGAAGGAGGCCCTCTCAAACCAAATTTGCCACGGAGCCATTTAAGGAGATATGCAGATCCATGTCTTCTCTGAGGGTTGTTAGTCTTTGGTATTCTGTTCCCTAGTGAGCAGTGGTGTTTGTTTCATTTGGTATGATGCCAATTCCCTTTTCTAAGTTACTGTTGGATCTGTTTCCATGCCCTTTCAGACTGTGCTTCTCAAATCTCAGCAGCTCACTGAGTAGGTGGGTGTAAGTTGTTTAATGAGCCATAAACCTGAAGTTGTTTCCTGTGTTTTTCAGATCACAGGCATTGATATTTCTGCTTCCATCACTATCCATACCTGCACCCTGCACTACCGACATTCTGAGCTTTCGCACTGGTTGGCCCTGTCAGAAAAATCTACAGATGCTCAAATTACAACTAAAAGGTTTGTGTCCACTCTCGCACTAGATGCTTCTGAATTTTTATCCTTAATAACACTATCACTCAGGAATTCTGTCCGCCTCCCTTTCCCCCATGGATTTTGTTACTGACTGTGCCTCCACTGATGTTAATCCAGCTCCTTCATAACTATCGGGGGAGACAGTGACATAGTGCTATTGTTACTGGACAAGTAATTCAAAGGCCCAGATTAATTCTATGGGGACATGGTTTGAATTTCACAATGGCAGATGGTGCAATCTGAATTCGGTTTAAAAATCTGGAATTAAAAGTCAATCTGATGGGTGACCATAAAACCGTGTCGGGAGGGAGTTGCACTGGGAGTCATCAACATTTGACTCTGGACTCTGAAGTCTTTACATCATCGGATCAACTTTGTCCAGGAAGCATCCTACTGATTATCGCCTACAAGTCACCCAACCCCCTCTGCCCACATCCCACCGCTCACCTGATCTGTAACCTCATGGCCTGGTGTACCCCCTACTCCACTATTACCATCAAGATGGGGATCAGCCCTCATTGACTGGAGAGTGCAGGAGGGTATGCCAGGAGCAGCACCAGGTATAACTGAAAATGAGGTGTCGATCTAGTGAAGTTACACAACAGGATTATTGCATAAGAAATAGCATAAGCAGCAAGTGATAGAGCTAAGCAGTTCCACAAACAATGGAATGGATCCAAGCTCTACGGTTTGACCATGTGCAGTTATGAATGATGGTAGACATTTAAACATCGAAAAGTTAAAGTCGCCATCGTCCTAGAAGATCAAAGGACTGTTCTCTTGTCAGCGAGAGATGACTGGTGCAGTCAAGAAGGTGGGACCTTGCTGGTGACCTCAGCCGGTGCAGGCATTAACCTCATGCTGTTGGCAACACTCTACATTACAAGCTAATTATCCAGCCAACTTAGCCAACTGACTCGCTCGTTAAACAATTCACTTGCAGATGGCACCGCAAATATCCCATTCTCAATGCTAGGCAAGCCCAGCACTTCAGTGCCAAAGGTATGATTGAAGCATTTGCAACAATTTTCAACGAAAAGTGGATAATGCTATTTATTGAAAAAATTGTCCTATAGGGTGAAAACTTGTTGTTCTTGCCTGGTCTGGCCAAAACATGACTCCAGACTCTCAGCAATCTAGTTGACTCTTAACTGCCTTCTGAAATGGCCCATACAAGTCACTCAGTTCAAGAGCAATAAGTGTAGGCAATAAATATTGGCTCAGCCAGTGACGCCCACATTCCATGAACAAATATTTCAAAAATCTATCTTAGTCTCCTCAGGAGTCCCCCCAGCTTTACAGATACTAGTTTTTAACCAGCTCAGTCCATTCCACATGATGTCAAGAAACGGCCAAAGGCACTGGATATTGTAAAGGCTATAGGCACTGACAGCATTCCAGATATACTGAAGATTTGTGCTCCAGAACCAACTGCACCCCTCTCCAAGCTGCTGTGTGCCTACAGCTGTAACAGTGGCATTTACTCAACAATGTGAAATATTGGTGCTCGGCAATGAGCCAGGACAGGTGACAGATCCCACGGTGGGAGAATACTTTGGTGACAGTGACCACAACTGCCTCACATTTACCATAGCCTTGGAGAGGGAAAGGAGCAGTTACCAAGGGAAGATATTTAATTGGGGAAAAGGAAATTATGACGCTATCAGACAGGAGATGGGATATACAGACTGGGAGCAATTGTTCCACAGAAAGGTCACAGCAGATATTTGGAGACTATTTAAGGAGCAGTTTTTGCGAGTGATGCACAAATTTGTTCCTCTGAGACAGGTAAGAAGGGGTAAGATTAAGGAAACTTGGATGACGAGAACAGAGGAGCTTCTTGTCAAAAGGAAGAAGGCAGCTTATGTAAGGTGGAGGAAGCAAGGATCTAGAACAGCTATTGAGGATTACAGGCTTGCTGGAAAGGAACTCAGAAATGCACTAAGGAGAGCCAGGAGGGGGCACGAAAAAGGCTTGGCAAGAAGGATTATGGAGAACCCCGAGGCATTTTACTCATACGTGAGGAATAAGAGAATGATCAGGGAGAAGGTAGGGTCGATCAGGGATAGCAGAGGGAACTTGTGTGTGGAGTCTGAGCAGATAGGGGAAGCCCTAAGAGCGTTTTTTGCTTCATTTTTCACTAAGGAAAGGGACCTTGTTGTGAATGAGAACTTTGAGGAGTTGGGATACAGGCTTGAACAGACCAAGATTGACGAAGTTGATGTGTTGGAAATTTTGGCAAACGTAAAGATTGATAAGTCTCCAGGGCCAGACCAGATTTATCCTAGACTGCTCCGGGAAGCGAGAAAGGAGGTTGCAAAGCCACTGGCGAAGGTCTTTGCCTCCTCACTCTCTACGGGAGTCGTACCGGAGAATTGGAAGGAGGCAAATGTTCTTCCTTTCAAGAAAGGTAATAGGGAAGTCCCTGGCAATTAACAGACCAGTCAGTCTTACATCTGTGGTCAACAAGGTTTTGGACAGAATTCTGAGGGATAGGATTTATGAAAAATTGGAAAAGCATAGCCTGAGTAAAGGCAGTCAGCATGGCTTTGTGAGGGGCAGGTCATGCTTCACGAATCTTATTGAGCTTGTTGAGGAGGTGACAAGACAGGTCGATGAAGGTCGAGCAGTGGATGTGGTGTATATGGACTTCAGCAAGACATTTGATAATGTTCCCCATGGTAGGCTCATTCATAAAGTTAGGAGGTATGGGATACAGGGAGATTTGGCTGTCTGGTTTCAGAATTGGTTGGCTGACAGAAGGTAGAGTGTGGTTGTAGATGGAAAGTACTCTGCCTGGAGGTCAGTGTTGAGTAGTGTCCTGCAGGGACTATGTTCTTGGGCCTCTGCTGTTTGTAGTTTTTATAAATGACTTGGATGAGGATGTCGAGGGGTGGGTTAGTAAGTTTGCAGATGACGCACAGGTTGGAGGTCCCATTGATAGAATCGAGGGCTATTGCAGGCTGCAGCGTGACATAGACAGGATGCAGAGCTGGGCTGAGAAATGGCAGAAGGAGTTCAATCTGGATAAATGCGAAGTGATGCATTTTGGAAGGTCGAATTTGAATGCTGAATATAGGATTAAAGACAGGATTCTTGGCAATGTGGAGGAACAGAGGGATTAGATTAGATTACTTAGTGTGGAAACAGGCCCTTCGGCCCAACAAGTCCACACCGACCCGCCGAAGCGCAACCCACCCATACATTAAACCCCTTACCTAACACTACGGGCAATTTAGCATGGCCAATTCACCTGACCTGCACATTTTTGGACTGTGGGAGGAAACCGGAGCACCCGGAGGAAACCCACGCAGACACGGGGAGAATGTGCAAACTCCACACAGTCAGCCGCCTGAGGCGGGAATTGAACCCGGGTCGCTGGCACTGTGAGGCAGCAGTGCTAACCACTGTGCCACCGTGCCGCCCAAGTACATAGTGTGCAAGTACATAGATCCCTCAAAGTTGCCACCCAAGTGGATAGGGTTGTTAAGAAAGCATATGGTGTTTTGGCTTTCATTAATAGAGGGATTGAGTTTAAGAGCCATGTGGTTTTGCTGCAGCTCTACAAGTCCCTGGTGAGACCACACTTGGAATATTGTGTCCAGTTCTGGTCGTCCTACTATAGGAAAGATACAGAGGCTTTGGAGAGAGTGTAAAGAAGGTTTACCAGGATGCTGCCTGGACTGGAGGGCTTGCCTTATGAAGAAAGGTTGAATAAGCTCAGACTTTTCTCTCTGGAGAGAAGGAGGAAGAGAGGAGACCTGATCGAGATAATGAGTGGAATAGATGGAGTCAATAGCCAGAGACTTTTCCCCAGGGCAGGATTGACTGGTACAAGGGGTCATAGTTTTAAGCTGTTATGAGAAAGGTATAGAGGAGATGTCAGAGGTAGGTTCTTTACACAGAGAGTTGTGAATGCATGGAATGTGTTGCCAGCTGTGGTGGTGGAGGCAAAGTCATCGGGGACATTTAAGCAACTGCTGGACATGCACATGGATAGCAGTGGGTTGAGGGGTGAGTAGGTTAGGTTATTTTATTTTACATTAGGATTAATCCTTAGCATAACATTGGGGGCCGAAGGGCCTGTTCTGTGCTGTACTTTTCTATGTTCTATTGCTGAGGTATGGTCTATACAGACCTCATCCCAACCTATGGTCAGTTACTGTCTGATCAGTTGACTGTCATTTATCAGCACAGTGGTGGAAAGTGTTGTCAAAAATGCTAGCAACCATTTGCAATAACCTGCTCACAGCTGTTCCGTTCCAGTTCCTCTCAGCTTTTAATGCCAATACAGGCTTTATCCAAAAATGCACAGAAGAGCGGAGCTCCAGGTGGGAAATGAGGGTGAGTGCACTTGGCGTCAAGGCAACTTGTGAATAAATATGGATCCCAGCAGAAGTGGAGTCCATGAAAATTAAGTGGAAACTCTCTGCAAGTGGAGTCATAGCTAGCACGGAGTAAGATGGTTGCAGTTGGGGGTCAAACTTCTCAGTCCAAAGGCCATAATGACACAGGTTCCTTGGAGTAGTATTGTAGGGCACAACACCTTCAGTTGATTCATCAAAGACATTTCCACCATCATAAGGTTAGAAGTGGGCATGTTGGCTGAAGGTTGCACAATATTCAGCACAACTCATACTGAGACATATCATGTCCTTACGTCGCAAGACCTGGACAAGTCTAGATTTGGCCTGATAAGTTGCAAATAAAATTTGTGCCACACAATGATCATCTCCAACAAGAGAAAATCAAATTGTCACCCCTTAAGTTTCACTGGCCTTATTATAGATGAATCCCAAACTATCACATTCTTGGGGATTAACACTGACCAGAAGTTGAACTGGACCAGCCATATAAATACTGTGTCTACAAGAGCTGGGAACTGTGTGTGGTAACCAGCCTCCTGACTGCCTAATACTAGTCCACCAACTACGCTGCATAACTGTGATGGAACACTAACCTGGATAAGTGCAGCTCTGTCAACTGTCAGAAAGATGACATCATCCAGGATAAATCAGCCTGCTTGATTGGTATCCCATCCATCACTGCAACATTCACTCTTCATCATCAATGCACTGTGACACAGTGTGTACCATCTACAAGACACACTGCAGCAACCGACTTGGGCTAGTCTGACAGCACCTTCCAAAGCTGCAACCAATACCACTTAGAAGGATAGGGCAGCAGGAGTATGGGAACCCACCACTTAGAAGTTTCCTTCCAAGAACCACACTAAGCTTTCTCAGAAATATGTCACCACTCCTACAGTGTTGTTGATCTAAGTCCTGAAACTCCCTCCTTTACAGAATTGTAGATATCTCTAAATATCCCTTGGACTGCAGCATTTCAGAAGTTAATTCACCATCACCACCTTCGAGGAAGCTGGGAATATAATCATAGAATTGTCACAATGCAGAAGCCTGCACCTATTCTAATGGACAATTAGTAGTCATCCAGTCAGTGATGTTCACATCCTGTGCACAAATTGAAGAAGCTCAGTCACTCCTCTGAGTGCAACATCCCATGCCACTGACTATCTCTACTCCAGATTCCTGAAGAAGGGCTAATGCCCGAAACGTCGATTCTCCTGTTCCCTAGATGCTGCCTGACGTGCTGCGCTTTTCCAGCAACACATTTCTATCTCTACTGACAGTAAGTCAATATCCTCTCATGGCCATTCAGTAGCCCTTCTTCCTCGATACCTTTGTTTTTCTGACTGGATAATGGATAACCATTCCCCCAGACCCAGTTGAATAGATGTCGCTGATCATTGCTTTGTGAATGATGCTCCCCTATGACTCTAGCTTTACTGCAGTTTTACTCTGTGTTTAATCAGGCAATTTCCTTTACTGAGAATGCCCATCAGCATCACTTATTCATTGTCGAATGTCAGCAGCTTTCTCCAGTTTCCTGATGCACCTGCCTTTGCACTGGGCTTCGACTCTGTCATTGCAGGTAAGAATACTTCTTGAAGCCTGCTCTCGCTTAACCTCTGCTATATTACCCATTTTCCTTATACTCCCTTACCCCCTTTCTAATCCTGCTTCTTTGCATCACATCAGTCAGATGGAGAAATGTTTATTCATGAATATCCCTGAGCCTTGTATGATGACTGGATCTCCTGTGTTGCTTAGAGCTCAAGAAGGGGTATTGCTTCCAGGTTAGAGTCTCGTTGACAGGACTTTTTAAATTCCTTCACGGCGGTGGGTGTTGCTGCCAAGGCTAATATTTATTGCTCACCTTCACTGCCCTTGAGAAGGTGGTTTTGAGCTGCCTCCTTGAATCACTGCAAGTGTAGCAGTTTGGAACAACCAAGCGGCTTGCTGGGGCATTTCAGACAGCAGTTAAGAGTCAACTACTTGCTGTGTTAAAAGACAACAGTGAACCCAAAAATCTAGTAGTTTTGTGGTGATCATTACTCAGATGAGTTCTGTTTTTAAATTCCAGATGAATTTATAAACAAATGAAATTTCTCCCACTGTCATTAGTGGGACTTGAACTTGTATTTCCAGGGCATTAGTCCAGGCTATTGGATTACCAACCTAGAAACAAGCATGTTACTATCATACCATTTCGGTGAAGCTGTATTTGGGAATGGGAAGTAGTTGAACCATGCTAAGTAAATGAATAATTAGTCCATCTTTTAAGTCATACATTGATCCCTGTTTTGCAATGAACTCTCATGTCCTTATATATAATGGCTGCTGCTTATGTAAACTGTCACACTGTAATTACACACTTTCACCAGCTGTAACATGACAGGATTCATAACAGAAAATTTTCCATAAAACTTACACTTATGAAAGTTTACTAGGAGAAAGTGAGGACTGCAGATGCTGGGGAACAGAGCTTAAAAATGTGTTGCTGGATAAGTGCAGCAGGTCAGGCAGCATCAAAGGAGAAGGAGAATCGACGTTTCGGGCATAAGCTGAAGGAGGGCTTATGCCCGAAATATCGATTCTCCTTCTCCTTTGATGCTGCCTGACCTGCTGCGCTTTTCCAGCAACACATTTCTAAACTTATGAAAGTTTCTTGATATGTTATCTCAGACATTGCAGGTTGTCTCTCTATGTTTCTTTACTGCCTTGTCTCTGATACTTTCTTCTGTTTGTCTCCATTTTTGCGCCCCATTTCTTGCTCAGTTCCTGATTGATGTCTTATTTCCTCTCTGCCCATCTACTGCCTTTCTGTCTCTTTCTCTTTGTGCATCCATTTGTGATTCCTTTCCCTCTGTTTCTGCTATATCTTTCCTTTCCCCCTCTTTCTTCCCTACTGATTCTCTCTCCATTTTTACTCGTTATTCCTCCTTATGTGTGTTTTCCTCTCCTCTGGTTGTTTATTGCTCAATCTGTCTTTCATTCTCTTCCACCTTTCTGCTCTATTTTTCTTTTTTATTTGCTTTATTTTCTCTTTTTGTTTTTCCTGTTTCACTTGGTCTTGTTTTTTTTTCTGCTGTTTCCCTGTCTCTTTATTCCCACTTCTTCCTTTTTTCAAATCCTTTGAGTGTTATGTTGTTTTGATGCTGCCAGTGGTGGTTAAGATTCTAGAGGACAAATATTCCCCTCAAAGAGAGAAGGGCAAAGCTGTAATGACAAGTTGCTGTCATAAAGCACTGTGGATGCCAGGACATGTAGAACTTAGACATCAGCCTCGTGCATACAATAAGGCATGGGAACTGGAAAGAAAATTAACAAAGGGACAAATTATTTTGAAATCTTCACTGCTTAAATCAAACCCCAAAATGTAATATTAAAGTCAGAACAGTGTGATGCTCCCTCAGTGCGGACCCTCCAACATGAATCACACTTTCAGTATGTACTTGTCTTGAGTAGTGCACTCCCTCAAAACAGATCCTATGACAATAAAGTATTCTGTCAGTATTGACTGGGACAGTGCAGTGCTGCCTCTGTCCATACCCTCAATATAGTGCAGTGTACCCTCAGGACTGATAATTCAGCAATTCCCTTGCTGGCTGTTCAGTAGTACAGCACCCACTCAGCGCTGACCCTCTGACAGTGCGGCGCTCCCTTCAATAATGACCCTTTGACAATTCAGCACTCCCTCTGCTGACCCTCTAATGGTGCTGTATTCCCTCCGTACTGAACCTCCAACAGTACTGCATGGAGACTGTCAACCTGGATTTTGTGCTCAAGAATCTGACAAGGACTCAAACCTACAACCTCCTAACACAGAGGTGAGAGGGTGAATCACTAAGCAAGGATGACACATGATCCTGTGATGATAAAGTGTTTTGTCCTCCATTTGTTCTAAGAAAGACTAAACAAAATAAAGTAATTAAATTGAATATCTAATTATTAGGATATAATTGAAGAGCTGCTGAATTTTAGAAGGTATGTAAGTAGAGTTTGTCAGAAGAAAATGTTTTTACTGACAGGAGGGTGGGTGACCAGAGCTTTAAAGTAACTGGCAGAAGATTCAGAGACATAAAGGAGAATACTTTCCCCATAGTGACATGCTGTGATCTGGAATGTGTGACCTGAAAGGGCAATGGAACAGATTCATCTTTTTCAAGGGAATTGAATAAATACTTGACCAGCCAAAACATTGGCAGGGCTCTGGGGGTGGACCCAGGAGAGGTATCGGGTGAAGTAGATAGCTCTTTCAAAAGAGCCAGTTTGGGTGTGATGGGCTGAATGGCCTCATTCTGCCCTATAAGATTCTGAATGCAGTTGAGATTAATTAGAAACACAGTCCCTGAGAGCCTAATTTTTCACAGCTTGGGAGACATATGCTGTACATTGTGTGCAGTTTTGTGTACAGTTTTGATTCCTATGTTTCACCATTTTCATTACATTTCTTGCTGGATCCCTGTTGACATGACGGATAATCGCTCCATTTTTCCTGTCTGGATTCGGTGTATCGTATGGTGATAACAATGGGTCCTTCTGTTGTCACACAGACACCCAACACCTGAAGACCCACAGTTCTCACTGGCGTGGGAACCTGGCAGTGAAGAATCTTTGGTGGAGGGCGGGTGAGGGGTCACAGATTTCAAGAGCTCCCTCTCCAGCCAATACACATGTGTGGGGCGATGTACTTGTTTTGGAGTCATTAACATTGCAGGTAAGCAAGTGAGCATAGTGTGCAGTGGACTGAGTTCAGTGCTAGGGGGTTTCTGGGTGGAAGTAGTTTGGTTAGTCCAATCAATACGTAGATTAAAGTCACCCATAATAACTGCTGTACCCTTACTGCATGCATCTCTAACCTCCTGTTTGGTACAATCCCCGACATCACAACTACTGTTTGATGGTCTGTACACAACTCCAACTAACGTCTTTATCCCTTCGGTGTTCCGCAGCTCCACCCATACTGATTCTGCATTGTCCAGACTAATGTCCTCCCTTACTATTGTGTTAATTTCCTCCTTAACCAGCAACACTACCCCACCCCTCTTTTCCTTTCCATCTATCTTTCTTGAAATTTGAATAATCCTGGCTGTTGAGTTCCCGTCCTTGGTCATCCTGGAGCCAGGTCTTTCTGATCCCAATTACATCATTGATCGGATAGTAGTGACCAGGGCTGAGTTGTCTGATTGGATAGTGAGTAGAGTATGTTGTATTTTTTGATTAGACCATGTTTGTGGCATATCACATTGATGAACAGAATAGTGACTGAGATATATGACACTGCCATTTGGTGGTAATTATCTGGCTGTAGTGTGTGGCAGTAAAGAGGGGTGTGGGCATTGGGTGAACTGACCGAATGAAGCTAGGGTATCATGTTTTCAAATGCTGGGCCAACATCTGATTCTACATCTCTGGTTCTAGGGGAGCTTCAGTCAGGCACAATCTTTTATTGGGGATTTCGCCAATGCTGTAAACCTAGATGGCACATTGAGTCAGCTGCAGGTGGAGATCTCAGACACGGCAGTGGAATGCTTATCCAAAGTATTGTCACTGATTCTTGAAGAAAGGAAGAAACATCAGAGAGCGATGTTAGAGATTGACAGCATACCTGTAAATCAGGATTCAGATTCTCATGGTGGATCGGACATGTATCTCTGTAAGATCAACGTTAAGTTGGAAGCCATCGGTCTCTTCTTTCTCTCCAGCTCTGCAGGTGGGTTTGAGTTGATCCTTTTTCCTTTATGATCGTTGGTTTGATTCTTGATTTTTTTTTTAAGGAGCAGGAGTTGGCTGTTTCATAGCTGGAGCTTGCCCTGTCTCTCAATCAGATCATTTCAGATTATACATCATTTGTTTGGCTGTAACTTCAATCCCGTGTCCGATTTGCACGATTGGAAGGATGTGAAGGCATTGGAGTGGGTTTGGCAAAGTTACATCAGAATGCATCCAGGGATAAGGAATTCCAATTTCTTTTTTTATTATTGATACAAGGGATGTGGGTGGCTGTCCGTCCGTCTTTATCCTTGAGAAGGTGGTGGTGAGCTGTCGCTCTGTACTATTGCAGTCCGTGTGCTGTCTGTTGACTCTCAGTACCATTAGGGGGCCAGGAGGTTTCTGCAGGGGTGGGTATCGAAATCCTACACGATGCATGAGTTGTTTAATGTGCTCTGTCCCGCAGGTGCCAGCATTTTGCGAGTCAAAACCTTCTCCATTGATAAAGGCACAGAGAACTTAATCTGTGAGGTGGAGAGGCTGTCACTCATGGTGGTGAAGACTGTAAAGGAGAGCATGGAGCTCCGGCCCAGCAACTACGCAAGCTCTGATCCCTTCCTCTTCATGTCCCATTTCTCCATGGCTTTCTTCATGCATGGTTGGTCGTTTGAGGTAAGAAATCCAGGATTGAGCATGAGGCTGCTTAATAGCTGCCAATCCATCAAAGTCTGTGTATATGAGAAATATAGTAAACCCCTGAATTCACAAAATCAAATCAGCAAATTCATCAGTTTTTACCCTTTCTTTCATCTATCTGTCTGCCTCTTGTCGTGACTGACTGGGATGGTGCTCTGGAGCTCAAGCCACGTTATTTCTTGGAGTTACTGTGAATTTAAATATTCAGTGAAACTAATGAAATCCCAATTTCCATCTGACTGACCAACTGCTACCCAGAATATAATCAAACCACATCATGTTCCTTCAGTAACCATAGAAAATAACTATTTATTTTAACACACTGAACTTCATTAGAAGAACAGGATTTCTAGTTTGTGTAACTTAAACACAAATAAAAGTCCCTTTTATTCCATCATGTCCAACTGGTCATCAAGCATCTATCTATTCTAAGTCCATTTTCAGCATTTGGTGAATTGACTTGCATGCTGTGGTGTTTCAAGTGATGGTCTAAATATTTCTTTTATATATCTTCCTCACTACAGCTCTACCACCCTTGTAGGCAATGAGTTCCAGATAGTCCCCACCCTGTAGGTAAAAATCGTTTCATCTTCAGTCTCCTCTGAACCTCCTGCTCCTTACCCTACAACTGGTTCTTGATCCCTCTACTAAGGTGATTGGTTTTTTTCTTTCTTTCTTTCTATTCCCTTCAGAACTCTGCACATCTCAGTCAGGACTCTCCTCAAGTTTCTCTTCCCTAAAGACAGTGAGCGATTTGGTGGGAATAGATTCTAACGAGGAGGTGTAGCCTCACAATTAGAGCCGAGCAGCTAAAGAGTGAAGTCAGGAAAGAGTTGTTTGCAATGCGAGTGGGGAGAAGTAAGTTACTGGGCGGCACGGTGTCTCAGTGGTTAGCACTGCTGCCTCACAGCACCAGGGTCCCAGGTTCGATTCTAGCCTTGGGTGACTGTCTGTGTGGAGTTTGCACGTTCTCCCCGTGTCTGCCCGGGTTTCCTCCTGGTGCTTCGGTTTTCTTTCACAGTCCAAAGATGTGCAGGTTGAGTGAATTGGCCATGCTAAATTGCCCCTTCGTGTTTAGGTGCAGTAGTCAGAGGGAAATGGGTCTGGGTGGGTTACTCTTCAGAGGGTCGGTATGGACTTGTTGGGCTGAAGGGCCTGTTTCCACATTGTGGGGAATCTAATTTAATCTAATTTAAACCTTACCCCCATGAAACACACAAACACATTCTCAGTTGAAAAAAACATAAATATTGGTGGAAGGAAAAAATAGAGGAATGCAGTTCTCACAAAACTGGATGGGTTGGTTTCATAATCCCTAACACTCTGATGAGGCCTCAATGTTATTTGGGTTTAGGAAAGGGGAGAGAGGAAAGATTGCTGCAGCAAACTTCAGGAGCTATCACCTTGCTTCTCTCTGTCCCCCTCAGTGCCTGTGTTGAATTGCAACTTGGCCAATTCAAGGATTGTCGTTTTGCTCAGCTCTCGTGAATCCTAACAAGTGTAGGGTAGGTGCATTAGTCAGGGGTAAATATAGGGGAGGGGGAATGGGTCTGGGTGGGTTACTCTTCGGAGGGTTGGTATGGACTTGTTGGGCCGAAGGGCCTATTTCCACACTGTAGGTATTCTGTAATTCTATGAATGGGTGCCACTTCATCTGGACTCACTGTTTCCATAAAGTAACATTTGCACCAGTTTGTGTCACTGTTGTCCAATAGCTACAAACAACTTGCTCTCCTTTTTAAATGTGTCTAATTTTCTCATTTTCATTCCATACTTTAAAACATAAAAAAGTAATATATTTTGTAGAGAAAGGGACCTTAGTTTTAAATCTGAAGGCCTCTGTAATTTCCGCCCTGCCCTATGACCTTTTAAGATCTCTCTGTTGCTTACTTTCTAGCCTCTTGCACATTCCTGAGTTGAATTTCTCAGCCACTGGCAGTCTTGTCATCAGCCACTTGGGCCCTACTCGCTGTAAATATCTGCTCATCCTTTCCTTCCTTTGAAATGTTTATTACACACTATATCTTTAACCAAGCTTTTGATCATATCTATGACCCTCCGACAGTGCAGCACTCCCTCAGCACTGACCCTCCGATGGTGCAGCAGCACTCCCTCGGCACTGACCCTCCGACGGTGCGGCGCTCCCTCGGCACTGACCCGCCGACGGTGCGGCGCTCCCTCGGCACTGACCCTCCGACAGTGCGGCGCTCCCTCAGCACTGACCCTCCGACAGTGCTGCGCTCCCTCGGCACTGACCCCCCCCCCGACAGTGCGGCGCTCCCTCGGCACTGACCCTCCAACAGTGCGGCGCTCCCTCAGCACCGATTCACCAACTGCAGGACTATATTTTGTCATAATGTCTTTAGCATGCAACTTGAAGTGATGATCTATTAACTCAGCATTGTGAAGGAGAGAGTGTTACCCACTGATGCGCTGTTGACATTGGAATAGTTGGGGGATGGTGTGTGTGTGTGTGTGAAGAATGGTAACCTGTGTGTCTAACAGCTCGGTTTGTTTCAGCTGAGCTCCTTTGAGGACATCAAAGTGCAGTGGGATCCAGTCAGCCACATGTACCTGTACCACCACAGCCAAGAGGTGCAGCGTCTACTGGAGAGCCTTCGCAAGGTCATGCTGTTTACCGTGGGTGAGCAGACACTGGGAGGAGAGGGGAGGAGATCCCTGCACCTGGACCTGGAGCTGAAGAGTCTCATAATGAGAGTGCATGTGACAGGGAAAAAGTTTGTTCAGCTGCAGTTAGAGAACCTGGTCTGTTCAGCCAACTCTGTTGAGAGACTGATCCAGTCATCGCAGCTCCTCCTGAGTTTTGATGGGCATGACATCTTCTTGTTCAAGGGACTGGACGGGCGGCTGGATGAGCCAATGCCCTTCCGTGCCCAATGGGAGTCTGCACGCACTCCCAAGAACGATCAATGGATATTCAAGTTCCAAAGCATCACTGTGGAGTTCCCATTCCGCTACGACTTCTCCCAAACCTTCGACAAGTGCATTAATGTGCAGAAATGGCTGAAGGCACTCCATGGGCTGGCGGGGACAGAAGAGGGTCAAAGGGCAGAGGGGTCACAGCCCCCTGACCTGGTCCTCCAGGTCAGGCATTTCTCTTTTGTCTTCTTGGACAATGTTTTTGAGGTGAAGCTGCGTGACGACTATGAGCTGATGAAGGATGAGAGCAAAGAGAGTGCGAAGCGGCTACAGCTGCTCGATGCCCGGGTGACAGCACTCAGAAAGCAACATGGAGAGCTGCTACCCGCCCGCAAGATTGAAGAGCTGTATGCCGCCTTGGAGCAGACCAACATCAACATGTATGTCCAGCGCTCCCAAAGACTCTACGCCAACACACCCATGCGCAAGGCTCTGATGACCTGGGTGATGACAAACCTGGAGATCACTGCCTCAGTTGACCCTGCTGTGCACAATGCTGAGACAGTGATGAAGGAGATGGAGATGATTGACCCGTTCAGCCATTTTCCTGAGGAAGACCTCAAGATGACCATCCTGTGGTTTCGGAGGGTGCAGTTTACAACGAAAGCATTTCTCGGTGAGTCCAGTCAGAGGAAAGGGATTGCAACAGCTGTGATCCTCTTCCAGTGCAATTGACCTGCTGTGGGCAACACACCCTCACCTCCAAACCAGAGTCAATGGGTTTACGCTTGACCCCATATACTGGACCATGCAATCCAGAATAATGTGACTGTACATCATGTTGTTGGACAATCAACACCGAAGGACCATCTCCCTGCTAGGATCTAGACTGAGGAAACAATGAATAGTCAGAGGGTCAGTACAGAGGGAGCTCTAACCTGTAAAAAGGTCAGTATTGAAGTGCAGAACTTTCTCAGTACTGTTGCTTCAACAGTGAAGTGCTTCCTCTAACTCAGTCACCATCTGACAATGCAGCACTCCCTCTGTTCAAAACTTTCAACTGTACAACATTCCATGAGTACTAACTGTCCAACAGTGCAATGCTGCCTCATTATTGACTTTTCAGCTCAGCAGCACCCACTTAATAATGACCCTCCGACAGTGCGGCGCTCCCTCGGCACTGACCCTCCGACAGTGCGGCGCTCCCTCGGCACTGGCCCTCCGACAGTGCGGCGCTCCCTCGGCACTGACCCTCCGACAGTGCGGCGCTCCCTTGGTTCTGCAATTGTTACCAATTTGTTGTTTAGTCTCAAGACTGTAAAGTGAGGTTTGAACTACAGCTTTCTGTGTTAGACAAGGGGAATCTTAGCTCAACCTGAGCTGTTTCTCAGTGACCCCACAATATATTCCTCTCCTGTTGTAAGTTGCTCTATTCATCCTGAAATATGAGCTACAAATCCCAACATATATTCAGTGACAGAGCCTGCGAAGAGCACAGGTTTAATACATTGGCCAAAGCTGTCTGCTTCTGATCAAAGTTAAAAATCACACAACACCAGGTTATACTCCAACAGGTTTAATTGGAGGCACACTAGCTTTTGGAGCGTCGCTCCTTCATCAGGTGACTACCACCTGATGAAGGAGCGACACTCCGAAAGCTAGTGTGCCTCCAATTAAATCTGTTGGACTATAACCTGGTGTTGTTTGATTTTTAACTTTGTCCACACCAGTCCAATACCGGCATCTCCAAATCATGCTTCTGACCAGTGTGTGATGGTGATGATTTAATGTGCTCAAATTTCCCACAAAGTGCTTCCTAGGAGTTTTGAAAGACACTGAGCCAATCTGACAGGTGACCAAAAGCTTGGTGAAGGAGATTGGTTTTTAGTCCCATTTTAAAGGAGGTGAGTTCAAGCTGGAGTGGTTCAAAGAGGGAATTCCAGACCTGGTGGCACCAAGAGATGAAAGTCAAGCACCCATGTTGGAAGAGTGCCGAGATCTCAGATGGTTCTCGTGACCTTGCTGGAAAATGCATTCTGTGGTGTTGGCCAGATAACATCCGGTGACACCTCACCCCTCAATAGGAGACCAGCAAGAATGGTGTCCTAGCTGAGACACCAAAGAGCACCTTCTGTGATCCTACAGAAAGGAAAAGAGGTGGTAGTTGGGAGATATAGAGAGACTGCCAGAATAGCTCATACCAGTTTTGCTTGTGGCTTCAGTTCGAATCCGGGATTACCCACGCTACATGTTTGAGATCCGGGACTGGAACCTTTCTGGGAAGCTGATTGGAGCAGAGGAAGATGGCCGACCGAATGCACGGAGGAAGGTGAAAATTGCACTTGGAGAGCCCTGGGGAGATGCTATTGTTGAAAGGAACATGCCACCTTTGAAATGGTACCACGACTTTGAATGTAAGTACCAGGTGTTTCAGTTCACAAGAACTTTGCTGAAAGTTGCTCACCCTCCTCAACCCATCCCTCTTTGTTTCCCCAGCCCAAATCTCTCTCTTCACCATCGTGTGGGGCCCCTGCTGGGACCCTGCCTGGACTCTGATTGGACAAGCTGTTGACCTCCTCACCAAACCTTCGACTGACCCAAGCCCACCCCTCAACTGGTGGGATAAAAGCCGCCTCTTGTTTCATGGATCCTGGAGCATGGACATTGAACAGGCCAACTTACACCAGCTTGCTACGGAGGTATGACAGGAGGTGGTGGGGGAAAGCGGAGAGAAGAGACAAGGGAATGGGGGATAGAAAGGGAAAGCGGAGAGGGATTGGGGGAGGGGGGGAAAATGGGAGGGGGGGGGAGAGAGGTGGAAGTGGGGGTAGGAGATGGAGGGGGTTGACAGGAGAAGAGTGGGGAGGAGGGAGTGGGCAGATATAAGGGAGTGGTGAGAGGAAGGGGAGAGAGGAAGGATATCAGGCAGATGGTAATATGTAAATACAAAACAAGGAATGGGGAGGGTGAGAGACTGAGAAAAGTCAAAGTAGGGATGGGGGTATGAGGCTGAGAACTGGTGAGGTAGTAGAGAGAATTTCCAGGGCAGCTGAGGTGACCTGGCTTGGGATGAGAAGTGAATGCACAAGAGTCTTAATTGAGCAGGGTGTGAGTTATACTGAGACTTTTCTTCTGTGTTATCAAACAGGATCCATACAACACAACGGAAAACATGCATTGGGAATGGAATAAGTTACAATTCAACTGGAGGAATTGTCAATTTATTTTTAAAGGTGACCTTGATGTCAATGTCCGAACTGCGTCCAAGTAAGTGGCTGGCTAATGTTCTCCACTTCACCTCCAAAAACTAGGGAAACAGTTGTCAGCCATGGCTGATTGGGCACCACCAAGAACTCTGTATCAGAAAGTCATGCGTTCAAACTTCTTACAACAGAGTTCATCCCTGAATCAAACCTGACACCATGCAGAGCTCAGGGAGCACCACACTGTCGGAGGGTCAGAACTGAGGGAATGCAGCATTGTCGGAGGGTCAACGCTGAGGGAGTGCTGCAGTGTTGGAGGGTCAGTGCTGAGGGTGCACCGCGCTGTCAGAGGATCAGTGCTGAGGGAGTGCTGCACTGTCAGAGGGTTAGTAGAGAGGAAGTGCCGCACTGTTGGAGGATCGGTTCAGAGGGAGTACTGCAGTGTTAGGATGGTCATCTTTCAGATGAGATTTCAAGTTGAGAACCCATCTACCCTTTCTGGGTGGGCATACAACAGGTACTGTGCAAGAAGAATTTCGCTATGAGTGAATCCGAACATCTTTCACAGAAAGACTGATGTTTGGTCCTTGCAAAAGCAGTGAGAAAAACAATGATGAATAATGGGCAGATGAAGAAGCTTAATGAGGATCAGTGGGAGGCTGGGAGTTAAAGTGCCAAGTGATTGAGACTCTTGTGGCCTCCTCTTTGCTGTCCAGATATGACGATTGCTGCTTTCTGCACCTGCCTGATCTATGCATCACCATTGGCCTCCAGTGGATCAGCCGAGGGAACCCCAATGACCACCATAATGTCTCCGTGTGTTCCCCAGACATGCTGGAAACCCGACCAGATACAGAGAAGCACGATTCCTACGAACTCTTTCGATCCGAGAATCTCAATTTGTCAATAACCATGGATCTGAATCAGTCTGGCAGAGGTGAGTGTGTTCTTTATATTGGGACTTAATAGTTTTACACTGCCATGTATTTTTTTTTCACGAATCTTTATTCAGTTTCCACCACCAGGAAGAAAGGAAACACCCGAGTGGCCAGTGAAAAGCAGTGCCCTTCACATCAAAGGGCAATGCTGTGTGATCAAACAATGAAGGGGAGGGCAGGGATCAAATCAAACTTAGAGTTGGAGGGGGAAATAATGCACTCCACTCCCTGCGGCGCCCACCTCTCCCTGAACAACTGCCATGTATTATGCTGTGCTGAGATGTGTGTGCTTACACTTCATGTATTTACACCAATTAGGGCTTTGTCTGTTTACACTGTGCTGGTTCTGTGCACATATCCATTGTGTTGGACTATGTGCATATCACACTGCACTGTGTTTGTTGTGCGGGTACTGTGTGTGTTTACACTATAAGTCCTAGAGTAGACAGCATGAAATTGGGCTGCTACCGTGTGTGTGTCTACACTGTGCTGGTACGTATGCGTTTACGCTGTGCCGTTAAGGTGTGTGTTTACGCTGTGCCGTTAAGGTGTGTGTTTACGCTGTACTGGTAAGGTGTGCATTTATGTTGTGCCGGTAAGGTGTACGTTTACACTCTGCCGATGTGGTGTGTATCTGTGCTGTGCCGGTACGGTGTGCATTTATGGTGTGCTGGAACCACATGCGTTTACGCTGTGCTGGTATGGTGTGTGTTTAAGCAGTGCTGGAACCACATGTGTTTATGCTGTGCTAAGGTGAGCATCTACGCTGTGCTGGAGTGGCGTGCGTTTACACTGTGCTGGTACAATGTGTGTTTACTCTGTGCTGGAACGGTATGCGTTTACTCTGTGCTGGTATGGTGCGCTTACGCTGCACTGGAGTGGCGTGTGCTTACGCTGCACTGGAGTGGCGTGTGCTTACGCTGTGCTGGAATGGTGTACGCTTACGCTGTGCTGGAATGGTGTGCGTTTACACGGTGCTGGAAAGGTGTGCGTTTAAGCGGTGCTGAAACAATGTGCGTTTATGCGGTTTTGGTAAGGTGTGCATCTACGCTATGCTGGTACAATGCATGTTTACACTGGTACGGTGTGCGTTTACGCTGTGCTGGTATGGTGTGTGTTTATGTTGTGCTGGTACAGTGTGTGCTTACCCTGTGCTGGAGTGGCATGCGCTTACTCTGTGCTGGTACAATGTGCGTTTAAGCTGTACTGGAACGGTGTGTGTTTAAGCTGTCCCAGTACGGTGTGTCTATGCTGTGCCAGTATGGTGTGCGTTTACGCTGTGCTGGAAAGGTGTGCGTTTACGCTGTGCTGGAACGGTGTGCGTTTACCCTGTGCTGGAACGGTGTACGTTTACCATGTACTGGTACAGTGTGTGTTTTACGCTGTGCTAGAACAGCATGCACTTACGCTGTGTTGGTAAGCTGTGCGTTTACGCTGTGCTGGTAAGGTGTGCATCTATGCTATGCTGGTATGATGCGTGTCTACACTGTGCTGGTACGGTGTGCCGGTACGGAGTGTGTCTATGCTGTGCTCAGACCGTGTGTGTTTACGATGTGTTGGTATGGTGCGTGTCTATGCTGTGCTCATACTGTGTGCATTTACGCTGTACTGGTATGTCCTGTGTGCATGTGTGTTTGTGTATCCCTGGCACACGTCACAGTCACATATATCTCTCTAAAATTATCTAATAAACCTTGATCTGATTTTGGATAGCCATATGTAAATTACACTGTTTGAGGGGACGTAGTTTTCCCTGCAAGTGAACATTTGGAACTGTGGATCTCTTCCCCAGTTGCAGTTAAATTGATTAGGGCTTTGGATGGTATTTCATACACACTCAGTAATTGTGCAGATTCTCTCTCAGAGACCACAGAGCCCCGAATCCTGTTGTACAGCAGCACTCTACGCTGGATGCAGAACTTCTGGGCAACGTGGACGACCGTCTCCAGACCAATTTGCCGTGGGAAACTCTTTCAGAACCTGAAACCGAGTAAGAAGAAGCTGAGCCAACATTACAAGCAGGTGTCCTTCAACCCAGCATTCCCTCAAATCCAGGTAATGGAGCTGCTGCTCCCTCCCTCCCTTCCCTAGAAGATGCAACACACTCTGGCCTTACTGCGACTTGACACATTCTTCTGCAGCTCTCGACATAGGCTGCTGTTTCTGGGTATTCTCTGATCCATGTGTTTCCTCCTGCCAGGTGCATTACTGGGCATCATTTGCACAACAACGTGGGATTGAGGTGCAGTGCACCCAAGGGCATGTGTTCACCCGAGGAACCCAGAGATTCATTTCACAGGGTGAGAACAATTTGCATTTCTAAAGAAACTTTCACAACATCACACAACTTCTGAAGGAACTGTTGCTGCCAATGTATATACCAAGAGATCCCACAAACTATACTGGATCATCCAGTCTTTAATAATGTGGGCTGCAGTATGAAGATTGGCCAGGAGAACCCAGAGTTGTTTTCAGCAGTGTTTGTGGATCTTTAACAGCATCCAACCAGTTCATGATATCCTCTCTTTAAAGTCATATTCAGTCCCTTCAGCGTGAAGCAGCTATTCCCTCTGTAACTACACAGCAGCAATTAACCTCCATTCACCTCTCAGTAGGCCTCAACCTGCTGCTTTCCTAATGTGAACTAAACTGAGAGAATACCTTGGGTTTCATTCCTGGTCATTGCTAAGTTGGCTGCAGTGAAAAGCTAACCTCCTGTCTCCCCAAAGCCTGTCCGTCATCTACAAGACACAAGTTAGGAGTGTGATGGAATACTCCCCACTTGCCCTGGGTGAATGTATCTCTAAGCATCATAATGCTTGACCCCATCCAAAACAAAGCATCCTGTTTGATTTGCACCACATCAGAGAATGCCAGTTTACTCCCTTCACAGTCACTGCAGGGTCAGCAGTGTCTATTTAGACAGCACCTTCAAAACCCAGGCAACAACCATGTACAAGAACCAGGGCAGCAGATACATGGGAACACCACCACCTGCAAGTTCATCTCCAAGCCACTCACCCTTCTGACTTGGAAAAATGTTGGCGTTCCTTCAGTGTTACTGGGTCAAAATTCTGGAAACCCCTCCCCCACAAGTGTGGGCCTATCTCTGCCCCTTTCCCCCCCCCCCCTGCTGTGGTGTGGGTCTATCTCCGGTTCTCCCCCCCCAACCAAAGGCAG
>NC_057737.1:2909738-2916931 GCF_004010195.1 Chiloscyllium plagiosum | reverse complement strand
TCAGTCTGGGCCTATCTCTGCCTCACCCCTCCCCCACGTCAGTCTGGGCCTATCTCTGCCTCACCCCTCCCCCACGTCAGTCTGGGCCTATCTCCACCTCACCCCTCCCCACTGCAGTGTGGGCCTATCTCCGTTTCCCCCCCACCTCCTGCAGTGTGGGACTATCTCCGTCCCCCCTGAGCTTAGCGTTCTCATCCTCCTGACAAATGCCCCTGCTGCACCCAATGTTTGGTCTTGAACCATTTTGCCTAATCATTGGACAACAAGCATCTTCTTTGGAACCTGTAGACTAGCATGTGCATTGAGTATAGGAGTTGGAATGTCACGTTGTGGCTGTCCAGGACATTGCTGAGGCCACTTCTAGAATACTGTGTTCCGAATACTTTGCTTTGGAAAGATGTTGTGAAACCTGAAAGGGTTCAGAAAAGATTGACAAGGATGTTGCCAAGGTTGGAGGTTTTGAGCTATAGGGAGAGGCTGAATAGACCGAGGCAGTTTTCCCTGGAGTGTGAGGCTGAGGGGTGACCTTAGAGATGTTTATTAGATCATGAGGGGTATGGATAGGGTGATTAGCCAAGGTCTTTCCCCTAGGGTCGGGGAGTCCAGAACTAGAGGGCATAGTTTTAGGGTGAGAGGGGAAAGGTATGAAAGAGACCTAAGGGGCAACGTTTTCATGCGGAGGGTGGTGTGTGTATGGAATGAGCTGCCAGAGGAAGTGGTGGAGGCTGGTACAATTGCAACATTTGAAAAGCATTTGGATGGGTATATGAATAGGAAGGGTTTGGAGGGATATCGGCCAAATGCTGACTAATGGGACTAGATCAGTTTCGGATATCTGGTTGGCACAGATGAGTTGACGGAAAGGTCTGTTTCTATGCTGTACATCTCTATGATAAGTGTTGATATCTGAAACATGTTTTTAAATTTCCTAAATGTTTAGATGCATTTAAGTGAAGATATGGTATGATGTGCATTTCTTTGTTTTATTGGATTGTCGGTGACAGTGTGATTTGCACAATTAATCCTCATCCCCAGTTCACTTTATAACCAGTACCTTGTTTGATCATTTCAAGCTGAGTCTGCAGCAGAGAATCAGGCCATTTGGCCCACCTGCTCTATGTTGGTATTTCTACTCCATACAAGCATCCTCCTTCTACCTTTCTCCATCTCACCATGTCACCAGGTCCATCTGTTTCTGTCTCCCTCGTGTTTATCCATATTCTCTTTAAATGTATTTATACTATTCATCTCGACCATTCCCTGTAGGGGAGGGTTCCACGTTCTTGCCACTCTGAGGAAAGACGTTTCTCTTGAATCTCTGATTAGATTTATTAGTGATTGTCTTAGACTGATAGTTCCCTGCATTTTCTCCATACCTGCTCTGTAAAATCCTTCATAATTTTACAGACCTGTACCAGATCATGCGTAAGCCTTCTCTTTTCAATCTGTTAGATAGCAACATAGGAGCAGGAGCAGGCTGTTTAGTCCTTGGAGCTACTGTACTGATCAGTAAGTTCATGGAAAGTCTCAAGTTCACCTTTCTATCTGCCAGCATAAACCTAGACTCCCTTTGTCTATCAAAAATCTATGCAACTCAGCCTACGCTACACTCAGTGGCCCCGCCTAGCCTTAACTCCTTGCTGCAGAAGGGAATACAATAGATTGAAAAAAATTCTCATCTAAAAGAAAGATTTCTTTATTCTTAAAATAGACCCTCTCCGCAAGAGAAAACCTCCTACAGATATCCATCTGATACAATCTTCTCAAGATCTTGTATTTGTCAGTGAGATCATCTTGCATTCATCTGAACTCCAGAGGATATAAAGCTAACCTGCTCACTCTTGATCTGATGATGTTACCCTCGGGAATATATTTTACAGTTTCACTGGTTCTATTTAATATTGTGGTTTTACTGAGAGTGGGGTTTGTTTTCACAGGGGACACAGTGCTGCGACGTCCAGTTTCCGAGTGGAATATCACCGAAATGCGCAGCGACCTGAACTTGGTGACAGTCTACCTCATGACTTCAGCCTTCGAGGAAAGTCCAGAGCAGAGGCTGAACTCACAGGTGACCAAGACCCACCTCCTCAGCCTGTCATCACTCAGCTACCAGCGGCAGAGCAACAAAATGGAGGAGGTAACTGCATGGGAACCCGGATTACCCTGTCGGGGGGGGGGATGGATAATCCTGAGGAGTTGGGGGAGAAAGGGTAATCCGTGCAGACATGGGATGGGAGAGAGAGGTAATCTTTTGGGTAGTTAGCCAACCCTGACATGGGGTGGGTCAGGAGGTGATCCTGCATCAGAGGATTAAATCTTCTCATTTCAGGCCGATGTTTAAACCCCCTTGAGGCTACACATTGAGGCAGAATTGATTCATTGTGGAGTCAGAAAGGAGGAAACACCAAACAAGTTGGTTACTATCAGTCACAGATAAAATGCTGGAATCCATTATTAAAGAGGTTATAACAGGGCATTTATAAATCTCAGTGAAACTGGGCAGAGTGAACATGGTTTTGTGAAAGGGAAATCGTAGAATCCCTGCAGTGTGGAAAGAGGCCATCCGGCCCATTCAGTCTGCACCTACCCTCCAAAAAGCATCCCATCCAGACCTAGCCTCTAACCCAACATTTCTCATGGCTAATCCACCTAGCCAGCACATCCCTGAACCCGATGGGAAAAGTTAGCATGGCTAATCCACCTAGCCAGCACAACTTTGGGAGGAGACCGGAGCACCCAGAGGAAACCCACGCAGACACATGGAGAATGTGCAAGCCCCATACAGACAGTCTCCCAAGACTGGAATCAAACCTGGGTCCCAGGTGCTGTGAGGCAGCAGTGCTAACCACTGAGCTAGCCATGTTGATGAATTTATTTTAATACTGTGAGGAATAAACAAACTATGTGGATAAAGGGGAATCTCTGAATATGGGTGCTTGAATTTCCAGAAAGCATTTGACAGGATACCACATTAAAAGCTACTATGCAAAATTAGAACTACTGGTGTCGGGGGGGGTGTAACACATTTACTTGATTGAGACTTGATTGGCCAATAGGAAGCTGTGGGTGAGAATAACTGGGTCTTTTTCAGGAAAGCTGGAATTTTTTTTTAGATTAGATTACTTAGTGTAGAAACAGGCCCTTCGGCCCAGCAAGTCCACACCCACCCCTCGAAGAGCAACCCACCCAGACCCACCCCTACATTTACCCCTTCACCTAACACTATGGGCAATTTAGCATGGCCAATTCACCTAACCTGCACATTTTTTGGACTATGGGAGGAAACCGGAGCACCCGGAGGAAACCCACGCAGACATGAGGAGAACGTGCAAACTCCACACAGACAGTTGCCTGAGGTGGGAATTGAACCCAGGTCTCTGGTGCTGTGAGGCAGCAGTGCTAACCACTGTGCCACCGTGCCACTTTGACAAGTGGTGAGACCCAGGGATTGGTGCTGGGGTCTCAGCTATTTACGATTTGTATCAGTGACTTGGATGAAGAGGCTGAAAGTAGGTTTGCTAGGTTTGGTGATGATACAAAGAAGGTAAGAAAGTAAGTTACAAAGTGGTCATAAGGACTCTCCAAATGGAGCAGGTAAGGTCAGTGACCTGGCAAACATTTAGCAGATGGCATATAATGTAGGATATGTGAATTTTCCACTTCGTAGGAAGAATAGAAGAACAGTGTGCTATTGACAGTGACAAAGACTGCAGAACCCTGAGGCACAGTGGGACCTGGGAGTACAGGCACATGAAACAAGAGGTTAGGGTGGAAGTTTTCCGATGGCAATTATGCTTCATTTAAAGTTATTTCACTCAGTTGTGAATTTCAGGAATGGAACCACAAGTGTAAATGAGACTTCATGAGATTAGGAAGGCAAGTGGAATGTTGTTGTTTATTACAAAAGGAATAGGATATAAAAGAGGCACGTTCCACTACATGGAACATTGGGGGAACCTTATCTGGAGTACTTTGTATATTTTTGATCTCCTTAATTAAAAATGGTTATAATTTTTTCTAAGAAAAGATGCACTAGATTAATTGCTATGATGAGGGGGTTATCCTGTGAGGAAACATTTGTCAGGTTGTATCTGTATCCATTGGAATTTAGAAGAATGAGAGAAATCGTGTTGAAGTACATAAGATCCTGAAGGGAACGTGACAGGTGGGTGCTGAAAGGAACAGTTCTTATGGATCGGAGGGTCGCTAATGTAACCCCACTGTTAAAAAGTGAGAAATCATGGAATTATACACCAGTAATCCTGACATTAGTAGTGGGCAATTCATTGTCGAGGGTATTATGGCAGGACATTTTTTAAAAAGTGGTAGAATCAGACATAGTCAGCATAGATTTACAAAGGCAATCAATACTTGACAACTCTACTGGAATTCTTCAAGGATGTAACTAGCAGAGTTGATCAGTGGAAGCCAGTTTGTTTGGACTTTGAGAAGGCTTCCAACAAAAGTTCCACGTAAGAGATTCATGTGTAAAATGAAAGTGCATGGGATTCAGTTGGTGCATTGTGATGGATAGAAAATTTTGTTCGCAGACAGGAAACAACACGTCATCCTTGTGCACCATTCACTGAAAGTAAGTGCGCAGATGCAGCAGGCAGTTAAAAAAACTGCAAACTGTATGTTGGCTAAGAGGATTCACGTACAGGAAAAAGATGTCTTGCAGCAATTATGCAGGACCTTTGTGAGACCACACTTGGAATGTTGTGTGCAATTTTGGTCTCCTTATCTGAGGAAGGATGCTCTTGCTATGGAAGGAGTGCAGCAAAGGTTTACCAAGCGTGATTGAGTTGGTTAAGATTGTATTCACTAGAGTTCAGAAGAAAGAGGGAGGATATCGTAGAAGCCTATAAAATTCTAACAAGACTAAACAGGTTAGGTGCAGGAAAGATGTTCCTGATGGTTTGGAAGTCCAGAACCTGGGCATAGTTCAAGGATACAGAGTAAACCTTTTAGGACTGGGATGGAGAGAAATGTCTTTATCCAGAGAATGGGGAGCCTGTGGAATTCACTACGTCAGAAAGTGTTTGCGGCTAAACCATTGTGTATTTTCAAAAAAGAAGGTAGGTAAGGTTCTTGTGACTGTAGGGATGAAGGGATATGGGAGGAGCGATTGAGCTCTATCAGCCATGATCATACAGGATGTTGGAGCAGGTTCGAGGGGTCAAATGGCCTACTCCTGCTCCTGATTTGTATGTTTGCAATGTGCTCCTTTTGGTCCCTGATGCTTTATTCCCTGGCACTGCATGCACTTATCCTGACTGCATTGGAACAGAATACACTCAGAGTGACTGTACTTGAATTGTTTTGAGGTTGTCTCAGAGTGCTGGGTGGGTGTGTTAGTGTCTGTATGCTGGTGTGACAGTGTTTTATTTGGACAGGAAGGATTAGTGAAGGAGGAAAGGAGTTACACCCACAAGCTGTGCCTCATTGATCTGAGAGCATCATGGACACCAACCAACCGCAATGTCGCATTTGGCCTCTATGATGGCTACAAGAAAGCTGCTGTACTGAAGCGTAACCTGTCGACTGAGGCACTGAAAGGGTTAAAGGTCGATACTGACCTGCAGACCAAAAAACCGAAGCGTTCGCCGCTGGTCATGCCCGTCCTGAAACCTGAGGACGAAAAGCCAGAGAGGAAATCACTGGAAGGTAAGAGAACTGAATGGTCAGGGGATGCAGTATCTGTGGGGTAGAGTTGAGGAATTGCAAGAGGAAAAAAGACCCAAATGGGAGTTGTGTACGTATCCCGTGGCAGTAGTTAGGATGAGGGGCAGAAGCTACTTCAGGAGATAGAAAAGGCAGGTAAGAAAAAGGCTCTATTACAGTAATCATGGGGGGACTTCAATATGCAGGTGTACTGGGAAAATCAGGTGGTAGCTAATCTCAAAAGGAATTTGTGGAATGTCTACAAGGTGGCTGTTTTTGGAGCCCACGAGGGAACAGGCAATGCTCGATTTAATGATATGTAATGAGGCAGGCTTGATTAGGGAGCTGAAAGTGAAGGAACCCCTAGGGGGCAGTGACCATAATGTGATAGATTTCACCCTGCAGTTTGAGAGGAAGATGCTGAAATCAGATGTAATAGTATTACATTTGAGTAAAGGTAACAACAAAGTCATAAGCAAGGACCCAAAGCTGATTTCCTTCCCGCGCCCCCCGCCCCCACCAACGATTCCTAGAACATAAAGCCATCATCTCTGAAAGCAATCTCACCTTCTAGTCAGAAGGCCATGACACTGGAAATCCAACTCTACGTTGTAAGAGCTTTCAAACATCTGAGATTATGAGGAGCTTCCCTTTCATGTTCTGAAGCATCCCTCATGATTTCTTGTCCGTCTCTCCCTCAGGTGCCTCGATGTTGCAGAAACTGATTGAGGAGACAGACAGGTTTGTTGTTTTCACAGAGGAAGATTCCGGAATGTGTGACCAGTTGTACGGGAGCGCAGCGTGTCAGACAGACGATGTGATCAACCGGAACTGGCTGATTGAGCTGGTGAACTCTCAGGTAAAACAGCAATCAGCAGATGAGCAAATGAGAGTGGCTCCCTGAAGCACACTCCCCAATGTTAGAGACAAAATAACTCCCTGCTGCTGCCGGTTAAAACAGCAGCTCCCCAGCATTGATCAAATGAAAAAATGTACCCTTAACACTCAGCTCAGAAAACAACAAATGCTGGTGGATCACAGCGGGTCAGACAGCATCCATGGAGAGAGAGCAAGCTAATGTTTCGAGTTGAGATGACTTTGTCAGAGCTTAAATCTATGATGAACAGTCATCCAGACTCAAAACATTAGCTTGCTCTCTCTCCACGGATGCTCTCTGACCCACTGTGATCACCAGTATTTGTTGTTTTCAGCACAGATTCCAGCACTTTCAGTAATTTGCTGTTACTGAGCTCAGGAAGTTGCTCTCTGATATCTCCCATTCTCCCTCTCTCCTTACTCCACTGCTCTAACTGATGAAGGGCGTATGTCCAAAACGTCGCTCTCCTGCTCCTCTGATGCTGCCTCACCTGTTGTGCTTTTCCAGCATCACACTTTTCGACCACTGCCCTAACTGTCTCTCTCCCTCATCCCTCTGTCTTACTACTTAGTCCTTCCCTCCCTGTCTCCTCATACCTTCCCACTCGCTCCTTTCCTGCCCTGTCTCCTCCCTTTCATTGTTCTCATTCTCT
>NC_057737.1:2907212-2909721 GCF_004010195.1 Chiloscyllium plagiosum | reverse complement strand
CAGCCTTCTGTCTGCCTCCCTGCCCCACCTTTTCCCCCCACCCTTCCCTCTCTCTCACCTCTTACTTTCATTCCTCCAACTCTCTCCTTAACCCACATCGCTCTGTCTTTCTCACTCCTCTCGCTCACTCTGCCTGCCCTCTGACTCCTCGCTCTCTCTCTGCCTCTGCCACCAGGTGATGTTACGTGGTGCGGAGACAGTGGGCTGTGTTTTTGTCAGTGCCACCAAGGCTCAGCTGCTGCAGTGCCTACACCACCCTGCCTGGTACAGTGACACCCTCAAGCAGAAGACCACCTGGACATGTTTGCTGGATGGAATGCAGTACTTTGCCACCATGGAGACCAACCCTGCAGAGAAGGAGGAGTGTCAGCTGTGGTTAGAGGTGAATGAATGAATTATTTATTGTCAATGGCATTGTACAATGAATAATAAAGTACAGCGAAAAGCTTCAACAGTTGCCATGGTCCTGCGCCATTTTGAATAGCTTAAGAATAAAAAGGATGAAAGATATAATTGAAAGACAGCCATGAGCTGGCTCACCAAAGACACCTGCATCACCACCCCTCCTTCACTGCCTCGCTACCACCTGCACCACACCCACCAATATAGGAGTCACTGCTCTTTAGGTGCCATCTCTTTGCCACTGGGCCCACCTTGCCAGTGCCAGATTCTGTGCTGAACTCGCACTCATCCCGCGACCAAAAGTTCCTGGCTCCGGGCATACCATGCCACTGCCTAGCCAACAGCAGAAGTCTCTGCTCCGGACTTAGAGCAATCAGGAGTCCCTGGCTCCACTGCCAGACCAGTGCTGGCGCCGCCATCTTGATAAGGGGTCCACTGTGGCCACCATGTCCCATTGCTGAGGTCTGCTGCTGCCTCCGGCCACCAGGAGGAGCCACCATTCTGTGCATAGCCTGCTCAAGCCGCCATGCTGACTAACCCGCTGCAGAAAGCTCCAAAGAAGAGCGAAAGAAAAGAAAAACAGCAGGAGTAAAAAGAAAGAAAAAAACAAAGAAAGAAAGCACACAAGAGTGGTGAGGTTAGATGTCTCCAGGATCAGTCTTTTTTTAGCTCCTTACCCCTTTCCCAAGCACAGGGTCACAGGTCCTTCACCTTCACCTAAGCTCCGAAACTCCCACAGAAATATATCTTCCTGTAAGACGATCCATAAAAGCCGATCTCTTTGACTAAGTTTCAGGTCACATTCTAAGATCTTATTATGTACTCGGTGTCAGATTTAATCTGATGACACTCACATGGAGTGCGTTGGGAATTTACTATTTAAAAAGTAAGTTCTTGTTGTGCATTGTCCGAGTGCTGAAGGTTCAAACCTGTATACTCTCCAGGAATGTTGAACAGCAGCTGAATCACAAAGGCATCACAAAAAGTACCCCAGGGGCAGGATGCTCTTGGGACAAAGGGACAGTCAATCATCTCTCCTTTAATTAATTCTTGGGACATGGGTATCATGGGAGTAGTTCATTCTTCATGCCAATTCCTAATTACCCCTGAACGTGTTCAATGTGGTTCAGGTTCTGACACTGTCTTATGCACCATCAGGTCAAGAACATCGAAGAACATCGGTCACGGAACCTAGACTCGGTGGCAGAGCTGATGGAGAGTGGGCAGGCTGTGGGGGGAATGGTCAGCACCACCACAGGTAAGAGGAGCCAATCGAGAGAGGAGTGCATAGGTGAGCGCTGAGGGAGCGCCGCACTGTCGGAGGGTCAGTGCTGAGGGAGCGCCGCACTGTCGGAGGGTCAGTGCAGAGGGAGCGCCGCACTGTCGGAGGGTCAGTGCTGAGGGAGCGCCGCACTGTCGGAGGGTCAGTGCTGAGGGAGCGCCACACTGTCGGAGGGTCAGTGCAGAGGGAGCGCCGCACTGTCGGAGGGTCAGTGCTGAGGGAGCGCCGCACTGTCGGAGGGTCAGTGCAGAGGGAGCGCCGCACAGTCGGAGGGTCAGTGCTGAGGGAGCGCCGCACTGTCGGAGGGTCAGTGCTGAGGGAGTGCCGCACTGTCAGAGGGTCAGATTCAAAGAGTGGAGAGAACTTCACGGTACCTAACCCCGTGCTGTCCCTGTACCTGGGAGTGTTTGATGGGGGACAGTGTAGAGGGAGCTTTACTCTGTATCGAACCCTGTGCTGTCCCTGTCCTAGCAGTGTTTGATGAGAACAATGTAGAGGGAGATTTACTGTGTACCTAACCCGGTGCTGTCCCTGTCCTGAGAGTGTTTGACGGGGACAGTGTAAAGGGGGCTTTACTCTGTATTTAACCCGGTGCTGTCCCTGTCCTGAGTTTGTTTGATGGGGACAGTGTAGAGGGAGCTTTACTCTGTATCTAGCCCCGTGCTGTCCCTGTCCCTGTCCATGTCCCATTAGTGTTTAATGGGGGACAGTGTAGAGGGAGCTTTACTCTGTATCTAGCCCTGTGCTGTGCCTGTCCTGGGAGTGTTGACACTGAGTTACGTTGCCCTGGCAGGTACTAAAAGCCGTGGAGAAGATGCTGAATGA
>NC_057737.1:2906275-2906712 GCF_004010195.1 Chiloscyllium plagiosum | reverse complement strand
GTAAACACACACTCAGTCAGCCGGTCTCTCACGTGCACACTCGGCCACACGCACACAGTGCAGCCTCTGTCAGTTTTCCTGTGTGCATCTCTGTGACTTTGTAATACTGAGTGAGTGTGTCAGAATGTGAGAGTGAGTGTGCATGAATGAGTGAGTGTGTCTCAGTGCCATCATCAGGTCTGAATGAGGGCTGGCTCTAGCAGGAGGGAAATGTCATCAGAACTGACTGAGGAGGAAGGAGCAGACTGGCCTGGGGAAAGGAGTGGCTGGCTAACAGGGAACAGAGAGTTAGCAGAAAGGAGTCTTGGTAAAAACAATGACTGCAGATGCTGGAAACCAGATTCTGGATCAGTGGTGCTGGAAGAGCACAGCAGTTCAGGCAGCATCCAAGGAGCAGTAAAATCGACATTACGGGCAAAAGCCCTTCATCAGGAATA
>NC_057737.1:2902477-2905592 GCF_004010195.1 Chiloscyllium plagiosum | reverse complement strand
GCGTTGGAGTACATCTTTAACCACGTGGGAAGGGAAATTGCGATCTCTAAAGAAGGAGGCCATCTGGTGTGTTCTATGGTGGAACTGCTCCTCCTGGGAGCAGATACGGCGGAGGCGGAGGAATTGGGAATACAGGATGGCATTTTTGCAGGAGGTAGGGTGGGAAGAGGTGTAATCCAGGTAGCTGTGGGAGTCGGTGGGTTTGTAAAAAATGTCAGTGTCAAGTCGGTCGTCATTAATGGAGAAGGAGAGGTCCAGGAAGGGGAGGGGGTTCTTCCAGCACCACTAATCCAGAAAGGAGTTTTGTTCACTGGCAGGATCTCATAAGCAGGGTGCCCCACGGGGGTTGGTGCTGTGCCATCAGCTGGTTACAGTTTACCGAAAATGATTTGGATGAAGGATGTGAAGGTGTTGTCACATTTAGAGAAGACAAAAAGAGGTCAGAAAATGAATTGTGAAGGACATAAGGAGACCAAGGAATATCAAGTAGTTAATGGGAGGGGCGTGGCGAAATGAGGGCCATGGAATCTAACGTGGGAATATATTTTGATAGAAAGAATAAAAAAGAATCACATTGAAATGGTGAGAGATGGCAGAACTCCGAGATGTAGTGGGATCTGGGAGTCCTAGTGCCTGAGTCACAGAAGGTCAGTATGCAGGCACAGTGAGTAATCAGGAAAGCTCATGGAAGGTTTATTGTGAGAGGAATTTAATGCAAGAGGAAGGAGTTTATGCTTCAGTGACAAAGGGTGTTGGTGAAGCCACGTCTGAAATACTGTGTACAGGACTGGTCAGCGTACCTACAGATGGATGTTTATGGTTTGGAAGCAGTTCGGAGAAGGTTTCCAACGCTTGTCTTTGGAATGATGAGGAAAGGCTAGACAGGCTAGGCCTGTCTGCTGGGAGTTTAGAAAAGACAGAGGTGACTGAATAGAAACATGAAAGATCCTGAGGGGGCTTGCCCAGGTGAATGTGGAAAAGGATGATTCCTCTGGTGGGAGAATTGAGAACCAGGAGTATAGATTAAAACCAGGTAGGCCCCATTCTGAACAGTTGTAGAGTCATAGAGCTGTACAGTACAGAAACAGACCCTTCGGTCCCGCTCGTCCGTGCTGACCAGGTATCCCAATCTAATCTAGTCCCATTTTCCAGCACTTGGCCCATATCCCTTTAAATCCTTCCTATTCATATACCTATCCAGATGCCTTTTAAATGTAATTGTACCAGCCTCCACCACTTCCTCTGGCAGCACTTCCTCTGGCAGCTCATTCCATACACACACCACCCTCTGTGTGAAAAAGTTGTCCCTTTTAAAACTCTCCCCTCTCACTCTAAACCTATGCCCTCTAGTTCTGGACTCCCCCAACTCAGTGAAAAGACCTTATCCATATCCCTCATAATTTTGTAAACCTCTATGAGGTCACCCCTCAGCCTCCGACGCTCCAGGGAAAACAGCCCCAGCCTGTTCAGCCTCTCCCTGTAGCTCAAATCCTCCAACCCTGGCAACATCCTTGTAAATCTTTTCTGAACCCTTTCAAGTTTCACAACATCTTTCCAATAGGAAGGAGACCAGAATTGCACACAATATTCCAACAATGGCCTAACCAATGTCCTGTACAGCCGCAACATGACCTCTCAACCCCTGTACTCAATACTCTGACCAATAAAGGAAAGTATACCAAACACCTTCTTCACTATTTCATCTACTTGCAGCTCTACTTTCCAGAAACTATGAACCTACACTCCAAGGTCTCTTTGTTCAGCAACACTCCCCAGGACCTTACCATTAAGTGTGTAAGTCCTGCTAAGATTTGCCTTTCCCAAAATGAAGCACCTCACATTTAGAAATGAAGTGAAAATCTTTTTCTCAGACAGTGATGAGTCTTTTGCGATTTCTTCCTGAAATGGTGGCAGGCTCCTCAAACAACCTTCAGGGAGACAGAGATGGAGAGACTCTTGTTTAGCAAGGGGAATGGGGTGAAAGGCTATCAGGGAGAGATGGAAATCTGAATTTGCGGTTACAGTTATGTCAGCTGGGATCTTTGACAATGGGCTGAATGGTCTCATGCTGATTCTTTGTGCTGTTGGGTTTGAATCCTTGTTGGACAATCTGTCGATACTGAGGGAGCGATCCCCTGAGGAATGTACTATTCAGCTGATGCTGTGTCATCATTTACTTTTCACCTAGAACTGAGGATGAGATCGAATTTTTTGAAACAAGTAGATTTGCACTACGGAGCCCGACCCAAGGCCATGTTGGGGAACTATCAGGACCTGCAGAACATTAACAACTGGGTGAAGACACGTACCAATGGCCTGATAAAACGTGCCATCAGCTCAATTCCTGAGGATGTAAGCCTGTTCCTACTCAGTGCAGCTCATTACAAAGGTAAGGCGAGGGATGAGAGGGCTGTGTATACAGACAGCTCCAATCTGCAACAGTGTGACAGACTCTAGTGGATGGGCAGGTAAAGGACATGGCAACAAGTCATTCCCCATCAGCTGGTATGGCCCAGTCTGTTGGCTGTCACTGGGATACAGTTCCTGATGGGGCTGTCTCTCACTGGGATACAGTTCCTGAAGGGACTGACTCTCACTGGGATACAGTTCCCAAAGGGGCTGACTCTCACTGGGATACAGTTCCCAAAAGGGCTGTCTCTCACTGGGATGCAGTTCCCAAAGGGGCTGTCTCTCACTGGGATACAGTTCCCGAAGGGGCTGTCTCTCACTGGGATAGTTTCCGAAGGGGCTGTCTCTCACTGGGATACAGATCCTAAAGGGGCTAACTCTCGCTGGGATACAGTTCCCGAAGGGGCTGTCTCTCACTGGGATACAGTTCCCGAAGGTGCTGTCTCTCACTGGGATACAGTTCCTGAAGGTGCTGTCTCTCACTGGGATAGTTTCCGAAGGGGCTGTCTCTCACTGGGATACAGTTCCCGACGGTGCTGTCTCTCACTGGGATACAGTTCCCGACGGTGCTGTCTCTCACGGGGATACAGTTCCTGAAGGGGCTGACTCTCACTGGGATACAGTTCCTTAAGGGGCTGTCTCTCACCGGGATACAGTTCCTGAAGGGGCTGACTCTCACTGGGATACAGTTCCTGAAGGGGCTGTC
>NC_057737.1:2895648-2899012 GCF_004010195.1 Chiloscyllium plagiosum | reverse complement strand
ATGGACTGGCTATCTTGTGAACGGAGTGGGTGGTGTGGGGTTTGGTGGTGACGATGTTTGCTCCCGGATTCCTGTGCATTTCCTGCTTGTTTTGTTTCAGGCCAACTATTAACCAAATTCAATCCAGCGGAGACCATCCAAAAACAATTCAGTGTCGATTACGGTCAGTACATCAACATTCCCATGATGTCCTGCTCGAACTATCCTTTGCGTTACGGCTACGACTCGGAATTGAGATATAAGGTAATCATTTCTAACCTGAGAATTGACGTTTCGGGCATAAGCCCTTCTTCAGGAAAAAGGGCTGAAGAAGGGCTTATGCCCGAAACGTCGATTCTCCTGTTCCCTGGATGCTGCCTGACCTGCTGCGCTTTTCCAGCAACACATTTTCAGCTCTGATCTCCAGCATCTGCAGACCTCACTTTCTCCTCAATCATTTCTAACCCTCAGCAGCCAAGTCACTGGCTCTGGCTGTCAGGCCTGGATGTTGAGCTGAGATGGAGTCATCCTGATTTCCCGTTGGTCACCCACCTCTCTGTCTGATTAACTTTCGGAGATTATGTCTGATTACAGATTTAGGCTGACAAGTGGCAAGTCACATTGCAGCCAGGCTATGACCATCACCACAAAGGCATTCCATACCCCACTATCGACATCCTGAGGGTTACCATATACCAGAAACTCAACCAGACTCACCATATAAACACATGGGTACCATGAACAGTTCAGACTACAGAAAGCAATAGCACTGAGGAATTTGGTGTCCTCATGCATAACTCACAGGCCATTAGCATTGAAGTTCAGCATGTAATAGGACAGCAAATGAATATTGCCCTTTATGACAAGATCGATGGAGAATAACATGAGTGAAGAGCACAGCTGGAATACTGTGTACAGGTTCAGTCCTTTATCGAAAGAAAGATATGCTGGCATTGAAGACAGCTCAGTGCAGGTGCACTCGGCTGATCCTGGATATGAAGGGACTGTCTAATGAGGAGAGGTTGGGGAGGGAGGGAGGGCCTGTACTCATTGAGGTTTACACAAACAAGAGGCGACCTGATTGGAAGCTGTACGCTGCTCAAGGGGATGTGGGGAGGTTGCTCCTCCTTGTGGGAGAGTCTAAGACCAGAGCACAGCGTCTCAAAGCAAGGAGACACAGATTGAAGACACAGACAAGGAGGAACCTCTTCTGTCAGAGGGGAGTGAATCTGGGGAATTCATCAATGCAAAGAGCTGTTGAGGCTGGGTCTTGAAGTACGTTAAAGACTGAGACAGACCGATCTTTAATCCATCAGGGAATTCAGGATTATCGGGAAAAGCCAGGAAACACGAGATCAGTCAGTATTTCACTGAATGGTGGAGGAACTTGATGGGCTGAATGGCCTATTTCTACTCTTAGGTTCCCCTCTGAGCCACTCACCATACTGACCCAGAAATATATCGCTGTTCCTTCAGTGTGGCTGGGTCAAAATCCTGGAATTCCCTCCCGAAGGGCATTGTGGGTCAACCCACAGCACACGGACTGCAGCGGTTCCAGAAGGCAGCTCATCCCCACCTTCTCAAGGGGCAACTAGGGATGGGGTCAGTAAATCCTGACTCAGCCAGAGATGGCATATCCCATGAGTGAATAAAAACATGTGATCCTTATAGGAGATGAGACTGATGGGCTGCGGTTCCCACTTGCTTTGTATCCCAGCCTGATCCCAGATGTTTGCTTCAGACTGCATTGAGGGCAAGAGGAACAGGAGAAGGGTATTCAGCCCCTTAGGGAACCACACCTCAAACCTTCACAGGGCAGGTGATGGCCCAGTGGTATTGTCCCTGGTCTGTTAAACCAGAGATTTGGGCAATGTTGTGGGGAGCCAGGTTCAAATCCTGCGACTGCACATGCTGCAATCTGAATGTAATAAACATCTGGTATTAGGAGTCCAATGGTGATCAGGGATTGATTGTTGGGGAAAAATGCATCTATTTCACCAACGGCCTATATATATCTCTCTATAGGGAGAGGAATCTGCCATCATTGATTGGTCTGGCTGACATGTGACTCAAACCCACAGTAATGTGGTTGGTTATGAACTGTCCCTTGGGCAATTAGGGATGGCCCAGTCAGCAGCACTTTCAGCCTGTGAATGAATATTCAAAACTCTGCAGCTTTGATACATATATCCTCAGATCATTTCTCAATTAAACTCTCTGAATTTTTATCCTGCCAGAATAATCTCTATTTGCCAGACTCCCAGATATTTAACTTCAGACACTGTTCTTACCCAAGCAAAGACAAGGGGTCAGCGCTGCGGGAATGCTGCACTGTCACAGGGTCAGTGCTGAGGGAATGGGCACTGACAGAGAGTTAATACTGAGGGAGCGCTGCACTGTCGGAGGGTCAGTGCTGAAGGAGCGCCGCACTGTCGGAGGGTCAGTGCTGAGGGAGTGGGCACTGTCGGAGGGTCAGTGCTGAGGGAGTGCCGCACTGTCGGAGGATTACTGCTAAGGGCGCGCTGCACTGTCGGAGGGTCAGTGCTGAGGGAGTTGGCACTGTCGGAGGGTCAGTGCTGAGGGAGTGGGCACTGTCGGAGGGTCAGTGCTGAGGGGGTGCCGCACTGTCGGAGGGTCAGTGCTGAGGGAGTGCCGCACGTTCGGAGGGTCAGGGCTGAAGGAGTGGGCACTAAAGGAGGGTCAGTGCTGAGGGCGTGCCGCACTGTCGGAGGGTCAGTGCTGAGGTAGCACCGGATTGTCGGATGGTCAGTGCTGAGGGAGTGCCGCACTGTCAGATGGTCAGTGCTGAGGGATTGCCGCACTGTCAGAGGTTCAGTGCTGAGGGATTGCCTCACTGTTGGAGGGTTAGTGCGGGGGGAGTGCTGCACTGTCGGAGTGTTAGTGCTAAGGGATTGCCTCACTGTTGGAGGGTTAGTGCGGGGGGAGTGCTGCACTGTCGGAGTGTTAGTGCTGAGGGAGTGCTGCACTGTCGGAGGGTCAGTGCTGAGGAAGCGCCGCACTGTCGGAGGGTCAGTGCTGAGGGAGTGCCGCACTGTCGGAGGGTTAGTGCTGAGGGAGCGCCTCACTGTTGGAGGGTTAGTGCTGGGGGAGTGCCGCACTGTTGGAGGGTTAGTGCTGAGGGAGCGCCAAACTGTCAGAGGGTCAGTGCTGAGGGAGTGCCGCACTGTCGGAGGGTCAGTGCTGAGGGAGTGCCGCACTGTCGGAGGATCAGTGCTGAGGGAGTGACGCACTGTCAGAGGGTCAGTGCTGTGGGAGCGCCGCACTGTCGGAGGGTCAGTGCTGAGGGAGTGGGCACTGTCGGAGGATCAGAGCTGAGGGAGCGCCGCACTGTTGGAGGGTTAGTGCTGGGGGAGTGCCGCACTGT
>NC_057737.1:2884086-2895269 GCF_004010195.1 Chiloscyllium plagiosum | reverse complement strand
CAGTGCTGAGGGAGCGCCGCACTGTTGGAGGGTTAGTGCTGGGGGAGCGCCGCACTGTCGGAGGGTCAGTGCTGAGGGAGCGCCGCACTGTCGGAGGGTCAGTGCTGAGGGAGCGCCGCACTGTTGGTGGGTTAGTGCTGGGGGAGTGCCGCACTGTCAGAGTGTTTGTGCTGAGAGAGTGCCGCACTGTCGGAGGGTCAGTGCTGAGGGAGCGCCGCACTGTTGGAGGGTTAGTGCTGGGGGAGTGCCGCACTGTCAGAGTGTTTGTGCTGAGGGAGAGCCGCACTGTCGGAGGGTCAGTGCTGAGGGAGCGCCAAACTGTCAGAGGGTCAGTGCTGAGGGAGCGCTGCACCGTTGGAGGGTCAGTGCTGAGGGAGTGGGCACTGTCGGAGGATCAGTGCTGAGGGAATGTCGCACTGTCAGAGGTTCAGTGCTAAGGGAGTGCCGCACTGTCAGAGGGTCAGTGCTGGGGGAGTGTCGCACTGTTCAAGGGTCAGTGCTGAGGGAGCGCCACACTGTCAGAGGGTCAGTGCTGAGGGAGTGCCGCACTGTCGGAGGATCAGTGCTGAGGGAGTGGGCACTGTCGGTGGGTCAGTGCTGAGGGATTGGGCACTGTCGGTGGGTCAGTGCTGAGGGAGTGGGCACTGTCGGTGTGTCAGTGCTGTGGGAGTGGGCACTGTCGGAGGGTCAGTGCTGAGGGAGTGCTGCATTGAAAAGAGTTTGGAAAGATCCAAAGGAACAGAAGACCTGTTAGATGTTTGTGAGGAGTTAAAGATTTTGAACACACTGCTGGAAAAGGCAACGTTATCGGATTTAATGATGAAATGTGAAATGGGATTAGGAAATCCATAAATTACAAAGCCCCAGGCTGTTTGAAGGGAGAAAGGAGTGAGACTAAAGTACACAGCTCCAAATCAGTGTGTCCAATCGGATTGAGCTTAGCTTTGTAGCAGTCAGCTCCAGGTGAAGAGTATTCTTTCAGGAGTGCATATCTCTCCACTGTGACATCTGCTGATCCCGAAAATGGGAAGATTCTCTCCTTCCTGCCCTTGCTGCTTTTAAACTATAAACAGAGTGAGCTCAGTACTATTTTCTGGAGTGATGAGGCAAGATTATCAAAGGTCAAATTTGAAACCAATCTGTCAAAGTTGAAAACCTCTTTGTTTTAACACAGGTCTGTCTGCTCTGTACACTCCAAGTCAGCTGAATAAAATTACAAACGAGGCATTGATGATCTCCAGCATAAAGCACCATGCAGTCCTAAGTTTGGAGGAAAGGGGTGTTCAGGCAGCTCCGACAAGCAACCCCAGTGACAGAGAACTCACGATAGACTTCCACGTCACTCAGCCCTTCCTGGTGGTGTTGTACGATAACCTGACTGGCTCTTTACTGCATATCGGGAAGGTCCTGGATCCCAGGGGTCTTGTGGGACACTCTGGTCTTCAATAGACAATGGAAGAAATCTGGAATATTATCCACAAACAGAACCATCACAAAATCACCAAACTTTTCACATAAAATACATTCCCTTTGACATCTCACCCATAGCCCTGATCTGTTCTTTCAGACTTACCTAAGGTTTTACTTTATCACAGCTCAGTTCAGATGAACCAATTTCATCCCTCAGTAACACCTACCCTGTCTTCTGTACCCACTGGGATTGGCACAGCCCCTGGGTGCCTGGTTCATATCGATTATTGACTATGTTAATTCCCTAGGGCAGTGAAGGCTCTGCAGAAGCTGAATGTATTCTCTCAGCAATGATCGAGGAAGATCAGCATACAGCGAGAAAATAAAACTGTGCAGAACATGTGGCCCTCTGTGTTTCTCTTCTGTGTGGGGAATGAACACTGCCAGCTGGCTCCAGCTCACTGCTCTGAGGAGGGTTTAGGAGGTCAGGCAGTGGTTAGCCAGCACACTCAGTCATGCGCAGACTCAGTTCGGTTTCACTGAGCTCGGGAACGCTGTCAGACAGGTGACCTCATGTTCCAATTCTAGTTTCTGATCTTCAGCAGTTCTTTGCTTTTACATTAGTTTGGGGAAGAGGACACGAAGGAGAATTTTCCTCTTGTCAGAGAATTTAAAACAAGTGGGTATGGCTTGAAATGGAGGTGTCAGTAACAGGGCTATCACCAGCACCTGCTCAGCAATAACCTGCTCGGTGACCTGCCCAGTTTGGGTTCCCCCAGGGTCACTCAGCTCCTGACATCGTTACAGCCTTGGGTCAAACCTGGACAAAAGAGCTAAATTCCAGAGGGGAGGGGAGAGAGACAGCCCTTGACACCAAGGCTGCATTCAACCGAGTGTGGCATCACGGAGCCCTGACAAAGCTGGAATCAATGGGTATCGGGGGACACACTGTCCACTGCTTGGAATTATACCTTTCTTTACTCACTCACAGGATGAGGGTATCTCTGGCCGGGCCTGTATTTATTGCCCGTCCCTAATTGCCTAGAGGGCAGTTAGAAGCCAACCACATTTCTTGGGCCTGGAGTCACATTTAGACTAGAGATAAGGATGTTAGTTTCCTTCTGTAAAGGACATTAGTGAAGCAGATGGGTTTTTACAAGAATTGACAATGGCTTTATGGTCACCATTAAACTCTCAATTTCAGATTTTTATTAAATTCAAATTCCACCATTAGTCATGGCAGGATTTGAACCCAGATTCTGGGATATTACCTGGGTCTCTGGAATAACAATCCAACAGTTTTCCATGCTGTACATCTCTATGACTCTAATAATAACACGTGGCCATCTCCTCCCTGACTCATGGCACACAGGAGAATGGTTGTGGTTGTCAGAGGTCAGTCATCACTGCCGACGGTTCTCAGGGTAATGTCCTTGGCCCAACCACTTTCAGCTGGACAGAATCCAGCCTTGGGCAGACAATTGGTAAGTAATATTGGCGCCACATAAATGCCAAGCAATGACCATCTCCAAAAAAAGACAATCCAAACACCGCCCCTTGCCATTCCATGGTGTCACCACCACTGAATCCCCCGTGATCAACATCCAGGAGTTACCATTGACGGGACTTGTCACATAAATAGAACAGGGCGAAAGTGAGGACTGCAGATGGCGGAGATTACAGTCAACAGTGTGGTGCTGGAAAAGCACAGCAGATCAGGCAGCATCCGAGGAGCAGGAGAATCTAGCACTAACTCTCAACATAAATAGAACAGGTTAGGGGTTAGGATTACCACAGCAAGTAACTCCCCTCCTGACTCCCCACAACCTGTCCCACCATCTACAAGGCACAAGTCAGGAGTGTGATGGAATACTCCCCACTTGCCCTGGATGGGGGCAGCTCCAACAACACTCAGGAAGCTCGACACCATCCAGGACAAAGCAGCCGCTTAATTGGCACCACATCCACAAACACCCACTCCCTCCACCACCGACGCTCAGTAGCACCAATGCTCAGTGTGTGCTGTCTACAAGACGCACTGCAGAAATTCACCCAAGATCCTCAGACAGCACCTTCCAACTACTCCCACCCAGAAGGACAAGGCAGCAGATCCAGGGGAACACCACCCCCTGAAGGTTTCCCTCCAAGCCACTCACCATCCTGACTTGGAAATATATCGCCATTCCTTCATTGTTACTGGGTCAGAATCCTGGAATTCCCTCCCTCAGGGAAATTGTGGGTCTCCCCACAGCACATGGACTGCAGTGGTTCAAGAAGGCAGCTCACCCCCACCTTCTCAAGGGGCAACTAGGGATAGGTAATAAATGCTGCTTCAGTGAAAGTACAGAGCCTGTTATTTATGCAGGTGGCAGCTTAATCTGCTCATTTATTCTTAGATTTGTTGCCATTATCCTTTTCTGTCATGGACTGTTTTATCATTTGATATATTAATATTTTTCTCACTTGCCCCATCTCTACTCTTTCATTCACCAAATCATGATTGATTGCCTCCATTGTGCAGCACATTCTACAGTGTTCCCATCAAACATTCCAGGGACTCTGGCAGCATGGCGGTTCGATATAGAGTAAAGCTCAGTCAACAGTAAGATCCCAGACTGGAAAAGGGCAGATCTTAGGAGTCTAAAGGTTGAACTGGAGATATTAATTGGAAATGCATTTTGGTGCATAAAACAGTGAATGAAAATAGGAAAATTTCAAACAAATAGAGTAGGAGCCAGATACACATCCCTGAGAAATAAATACAGGGTGTGTAAACCGAGAGCACTCTCGGGGACGAAGGATATTGATGAGAAAATGAGGAAGAAAAAGCAGGCGTGGGATGTGCACCAGAAGAATAACAACAATTGGAATCAGGAGGAGGATCTGAAATGCAGGAGCGAGGGTAAGGCTGGAATAAGGCAGGCTGTGCTAAACCAAAAGGTAAAATGGTAAAAGGTTAGTTAAGGATAGAGTGGGGCCCATAAGGAACAAAGACAGAGAGCTGCTCACTGAAGCAAACCAGACACCACAGGAAGTAAGTGAATATGTTGCTTCTGTCTTCACCAAATTATTAACATGGGGATAGTGACCGAGTTGAAAAGGCGAGTGTTGAGCAACTGAGCAGAACGGTGACAGATAAAGAAGAGGTGCTAAGAAGGCCGGCAACAATCCAGTTCAGATGTGGAGAGGTTCATGTGGGATGCATCCTGGCTTGCTAAGAGAGCTGAGGCACTAAGTTGCAGAGCTGTTGACTGAAATTTTCCAGGCCTGTCTGAACACAGGACTAGCCCTGTGGAACTGGAGGATTGCAAATCTGACCCTGTTATTTAAGAAAAGGACACAGGATAACCCAGGAAAACCAGAGGCCTGTCAGTAGTGGGGAAACTGATGGAGGCCATCATATGGAATAAGGTGAATACATACCTAGAGAAAAATAATACAAGACAGTCAACATGGCTTTGTCAAGGGCAGCTAATGTCTGACAAAGTGAATTGAGTTCTTTGACCAAGTAACACAGGCAATGGATGAAGGTGGTGCTGAGGATGTCCCATATTTGGACTTTCAGGAAGTATTTGATATGATGTCACATGGCAGGCTGCTTAGAAACTTAATAACGTTTGGGATAGATGGGTCCTTTGCAGCATGGATTCGAAGTTGGTTAAAAGCTAGGAAACAGAGGGTAGGTATAGATGGGCATTTCTCAGATTGGGAACCTGTTGAAAATGGTGTCCCAATGGATCAATGTATATCTGATTTACATAAACAATTTGGAGATTGGTGTTGTGGGCAAGATCTCTAAATTTGGAGTTGGTAGTAAGTTAGGAAGAATAGGGAATGGTGAGGATGAACTTCAGAGGGATCTTGTCAAATTGGCCAAATGGGCAGATACCTGGCCATGAATTTTAACACAAAGAAACGTGAGGAAATGCAGTTTTGGAGAAGAAACACAGAAAGAGAAGACTCTGTGATCTCAATGGTTCCACTCTGAGGGGAAAACAGGAGCTGGATCACCAAAAGCAGCCGACAGGACCCTTGGGTTTATAAATCAGGGCATCCAGGATACAAGCAATGAGAGGTTGCTCCACCTCCACAAATCATTGGCCAGACCTCATCTGGAGTAATGTGCTCCGTTCTGGGCACCTTATTTAAGGAGGGACGTTAAAGCCCTAGAGATACAAAATGATATTTACAAGAATTTTACATCAAGCAAAGATTAGAGAGATTGTACTTGGAGGAAGATGATGAGGAGGTGACCTTACTTAGATGTTCAAAATTATGAACCATTTTGACAGGGTAAAGAGAGATATTCTGCTTCCACTAGTTAGTGTGTCAGTAACTAGACATGAGTCCTGCACTGTCGGAGGGTCAGTGCTGAGGGAGTGCCGCACAGTCGGAGGGTCAGTGCTGAGGGAGTGGGCACTGTCGGAGGGTCAGCACTGAGGGAGCGTCGCACTATCGGAGGGTCAGTACTGAGGGAGTGGGCAGTGTCGGAGGGTCAGCACTAAGGGAGCTTCACACTGTCGGAGGGTCAGTACTGAGGGAGTGGGCACTGTCGGAGGGTCAGTACTGAGGGAGCGTCGCACAGTCGGAGGGTCAGTGCTGAGGGAGTGGGCACTGTCGGAGGGTCAGTGCTGAGGGAGCGTCGCACTGTCGGTGGGTCAGTGCTGAGGGAGTGGGCACTGTCGGAGGGTCAGCACTGAGGGAGCGTCGCACTGTCGGAGGGTCAGTACTGAGGGAGTGGGCACTGTCGGAGGGTCAGTGCTGAGGGAGTGGGCACTGTCGGAGGGTCAGTGCTGAGGGAGCGTCGCACTGTCGGAGGGTCAGTACTGAGGGAGTGGGCACTGTCGGAGGGTCAGTGCTGAGTGTCAGGGGCACCATTTTGAAAATAAGGCAACACCTTCACTATGAGGTGGAGTGAAATGTCCCCAAGGTTACTTCTTCAAGGAGAAGCAGGGAGATGCTCGTTCAGCTCACAGGCCATTCCCCTCTCAGTCTGGCCATTGATACAGCTACCTGTCTGGGACTCGGACGTGTACAAAATGGCTGCTTCTATAACACAACAGAGGCTGCACTTAAATTCCTCAATTGATTGTAAAGTGTACTGGGACATTGTGATTGTGAAGTGCATGATAGTAACACAATGGCTTTGCTTTCTCAAATGGGGTTGTGTACCACAATGATTTCCCCGGGTTCAATTCCCATTAGGAACCGGGGTGCAGAGAGATCTCGAAAGGAGAGACAGGCAATGAGGAAATAAACACTATAAATAACAAACTGATAGATCACCCCAATCCAGGTCCCTGATTCCCAACGATACGGTGTTAATGCCAGCTGTAAGCTGGGCTGTGCATGTACAAGGAGGGTTGGAGAGAAAGGAGAAAGAGTGAGCAGGAGCAATTAATATCAGGAGGAAGTGGTGAGAGCCCTGTCCACGCTCTCCCAGGGATGATAAAGCCATAGATAACCAAAACAATTGAGACATTTTTATTGAAAATGAGATGGCTTCACATAATATCCATCTATATAAAGCTTATTACAATCTTCTTTATTAATTTTTTGAAGTATAATTACTTTTGAAATTCTCATCTTGTTCCACAACAGATTGAAGTGAAGATTTCTGTTCCTGTTTCTGTTAAACCTCTGATGCTGACAGTTGTTTCTCGGAGTTGGGTGGATGGTGGGGATTGTAGTTTGTCCAGAACCACAAGAGTAGGCAGCTTTGTATAGTAAAACCAGTCTCTAAAGCCCCGCCTCAGTTTACACACCTTCCAACACAGCTACATGTCCCAGTAGTTTGTTGATATTGACATCGCCTTAGCAGCTCACAAGGAAGACTGAATACCCTCAAACAAGTCTCTCTCGTCGCTGACGGAGACTGATGGCATGTGCTCTGTACATTACCAGCCCTTGTCGAAAGACTCATTCACATGTTCATCTGTTGTTCAATCTTTCACCATTTCTTCAAAATGAATATAGCTTCAAACATGGAGGTGGGGTGGGGGAGGGACACTGAACACACCTGGAGAATGGACTGTTTGTGGCTGAGATAGTAAACAGGGAATGAGAGAATCTGCAGTATTAGGCTGACCCTTTACTGAGGTCCCATTATACAAAGAGCTAGCAGTTACTGGACATCACGCTATGGCACCAAGTTAAATGCTCATTTACCAAATATAACGCCAAAACCAGGGGCAGGTTAAATCTCCTGGTCTGGTCTGAGTCAGTTGCTATCCAATTGTGGGATTTAACCTTTAATATATTTTGATAAAGGCCTGAAGCACACTTTGTGGCACCTGTACAGTCAAGAGAGTGACAAGCAAACCAGTGTCAGTTATCACCCACTAAAACTGCACATAGATTTGGGAAATGGATCTGATTTTCTTAGCAACCACCCCAAAGCTGTGGCTTTAGGCAGAGGGCAGGGGCTTTTTAACAACGATGGGGGTGAGGGAACCATCAGCAACTCTGCATCACCTGAACAACTCAAAGAAACATCTCCAGACAACGGGATTGTATATAAAAAAAAATCATCACTTGGTTCATTTCCTCAGCAACCTCTAACCTTGAAGGCAGCACTCCTGAACATGGTCTCCTCCTTATTGAGGGCTCATGGGATCAGAAGTTTCTGTTTGGAACCAAGGGAATTTCTGTGGACAATACCTATTCTATCGCTTTATATGTCACACATGCACTGCGGCAGTCATGTGATTCAACTCACTGAGTCATTGATCACAACAGCCATTTTAATATAAATTTTCTTTCTTTTCGTTGCATGATTAAAGTATAACTCGGACTCTTCAGTTCCTGCTGTGGAAGCAGAGGCTTTGGCAGTCAAGGGAAGCAGTGTAAAGGAGGTCAGAGAATTGGGGCCAAGGTGGGCCTACTCAAATGCCTCACCAATAAATGTACAAGCTCCTTGCTTTGTTACAGATGCTGCCAGTCACACCTTCCAGCCATCCATCTGTACAATGGGCAGTCACTGGACCTCACCGGCAGCATCATCTGGAGTTCAGTCTTGGAGCCACCTACACAGAGAGAAAGGGCAAGTCAGACTCACGTCCACACCTGTTTCCCACCCTGCTCCCCCACTCAAACACACAGTCATCCAAACTACAGGCAATCAAACAACACCCACTCCAATCTGCTCAGAAGTCGCTTTCTACACCCATCAGAACATAATTCAGGACGACATGAAGAAGCTGCACACGAGTACAGCAAATGTGCGTTAAACTTTCACCCCGATGTGGGGTCGGCTTCAGAAGTGAGAGTGTTTGTCAGTCAGGACCCACCCCCGTACTTTCCTTTCAGATCACACTGCAATGCAGATCCTCAACAGGGTCAGTGTGTTGGGACCAGTTTTATTTAGAATCAGCATTAACTAATCCCACTGCTCTCCCGAGTTACTAGATCTTCCTGCATTTGAAGTGTTTGTCAGGTTTCCTGAATGTTGTCTGAATCACATCCTGTCACAAGTGTTTGAAGAGTTCTCGTTTCCATTCTCTGTGTGACCTTGTTAAATGATATTCACACTCACCACACAGTCACCAACCACGGAAGAGAGCTTTCTCAATCCACTCCATCAGAATTCCCCAGCGTCTACTTTGCTCAAGTGAAAACAATGATTCTATCCCTGATCATACTCAAGCTTCATTCTGGTAGGGGAGGGGGTCAGTTAGCTCAGTTGACTGGAAGGCTGGTTTGCAATGCAGAGTGATTCCAAAAGCGTGGGTTCAATTCCCACACCAGCTGAGATTAACCATGAAGGACTCTCCTCAATTCCTCCCCTCACCTGAGGTTTGGTGAGCCTCAGGTTAAACTGTCACCAGACACCTCTCCCTCATGACAGACCAGCCCTGGGTCCTCTGGGACTACAGTGACTCTGTACACATCATGGTCGGTTTGTGCCATGCTCCTTCTGTGATGACACTGTCATTGTGGGTAGTACAGCAAAGGCAAAAGAACCTAACCAAGATTTTGAATGGGTGTCACTGGGAGGGCTAGGGTTTATTGCCTGTCCCTAGTTGCCCCTTGAGAAGGTGGGGGTGAGCTACCTTCTTGAACCGCTGCAGTCCCTGTGCTGTGGGTTGACCCACATTGCCCTTAGGGAGGGGATTCCAAGATTCTGACCCAGTGACAGTGAAGGAACGGAAATATATTTCCAAGTCAGGATGGTGAGTGCCTCCTTGGAGGGGATCTTGCAGAGGGTGGTGTTCCCATGTACTTGTTGCCCCTTGCCCTTCTAGATGGAAGATGGTATCTAAGGATCTTTGGTCAATTTTTGCAGTGTATCTTGTACACACTAATGCTGTTTGTACTGCATGCCTTGTTAATAACTACTATTTTTTAATTGGCTCTATCATTTATTTTTAGGGAATTCTCTCTCACACTTCAGTTTATTAATTCTGTGTGAGTGAGGGCGAGAGAGTGAATGAAAGTGTGTGGTGTTGTTGGGTTGTGCGTGGGGAGTGGGAGTGTGTATAACAGAGAGCAGGGATGGTGTCTGTGGCCAGCTCAGTTTGCCTGTGCTCTCTCTCACGGCCCAGTCTGATCACTGTTTCCATATCCCTACACAGGGCTCAGTGATCAGCCCTGACTCACTGGCTGTTAGTTAACAGTGAAGCAGAAAACTCCTCTTGGGGTCTGACCCCCAGGGATTTTCACTGCAACAACTATTCTGTGATGAACACAAATTCTGAGGCTCCTCTTTTTATAGATTCTGGTTTTAAAAAGCAGAGTATTTAACCTGTAAATAAAAACAACCCCTCCCAGGAGGTTCTTACTCCACACACACATCCTCTCTCAGAGACACCCACACCCACTCTCTCACAGAGACACCCACACACACACACACCCTCTCCCTCACACACAGACACCCACACACACACTCACACACACAGACACACACACACTCACACACACACACACTCACACAGGCACACCCACCCACAGACACACACACACACTCACACACACTCACACACACTCACACACACACACATACACACACCTGGAGTATTGTGTACAGTTGTGGTCTCCATACTTACAAAGGAATATTCTTGCATTGGAGACAGTTCAGAGAAGGTTTGCTGAGCTTATCCTGGGATTAACTGGTTATTTTATGAGGATTGGGTCTGTACTCACTGGAGTTTAGACTAATGAGATGTAGGTGATATTACATCTTTCTTAGTTTCAGAGACTAACAGTTCTAACCACCACAATGTCAAACTAAACATAATGCCTGTACTAAGAATTTTAAAAAATAGTTTCAATTAAATCATGCCTTTATCTCTCACGTAGTCCATTTGAAATAACAGCTGGTCACTTACACTCATAGAATCACAGAGATGTACAGAGTGGAAACAGACCCTTTTATCCAACCCATCCATGCCGACCAGATATCCTACACTAATCAAGTCCCATTTGCCAGCATTTGGCCCATATCCCTCCAAACCCTTCCTGTTCATATACCCATTCACATGCCATTTAAATGTTGTAATTGTACCAGCCTCCACCACTTCCTCTGGCAGCTCATTCCATATACGTACCACCCTCTGCATGAAAAGATGCCCCTTAGTTCCCTTTAAAATCTTTCCCCTCACCTTAAACCTCTACCGTCTAGTTTTGGACTCCACTACCTTGGGAAAAGACGTTGTCTATTTATCCTACCCATGCCCTCTTGTAATTTTGTAAACCTCTATAAGGTCACCCCTCAGCCTCCGACGCTCCAGGGAAAACAGCCCCAGCCTGTTCAGCCTCTCCCTGTAGCTCAGATC
>NC_057737.1:2880325-2881369 GCF_004010195.1 Chiloscyllium plagiosum | reverse complement strand
CGCGCACACACACACCCTCTCTCTCACAGACCCACACACACCCTCTCTCCCCCTCTCAGAGACACACACACCCTCATCCTCTCTCTCACAGAGACACCCACACCCTCTCTCACAGACACACATATACACACACCCCCTCACCCTCTCTCTCACAGACACATACACATCCCCTCACCGACACACACCCTCACCCTCGCTCTCACAGGCACACACACACGACTCACACTCTCTCTCACAGACACACACACAGACACAGACACACACACACACACAGAGACAAAACATCAGTTGCCCATGTTGAGGAGGTAACCGCTGTGAAAAAGTACAAGGACATTAGCTGTGCCTGAGCATTTCCAAGTGAATCTTACCACAGACAGGTGTCCATTCTTTGATTTTGAAATGATCAGTTCCGATCCGGATGTGAAATCAATGATCCCTTCTTTCCCATGCTTGATTGTGAACTTAATGCTGGGGAAAAAAGTGAAAACACATCATTTGGCAAAACGTGTTCGCCAGCTCACTGTGAGGATTCCGGAACTCAGGGCAAGATGCCCACTAACACTGGCAGCTGTCTGGATCCAGCCAACACTCAATAATCCAATCTCTCCCAGACAGTGGTGTCCAACAAAATCAAACAACCTTTTGCCCAGTATCATTGCTCAGCCCTTCGGACCAAACCGTATGGAACCCAACCACTTCATAATGCTGCAGTGAACTATCCACTGCCCCATCCCCCATCAAACACTCCCAGGACAGGAACAGCACGGGGTTAGATACAGAGTAAAGCTCCCTCTACACTGTCCCCCATCAAACACTCGCAGGACAGAGACAGCACGGGGATAGATACAGAGTAAAGCTGCCTCTACACCGTCCCCATCAAACACTGCCAGGACAGGGACAGCACAGGGTTAGATACAGAGTAAAGCTCCCTCTACACTGTCCCCCATCAAACACTCCCAGGATAGGAACACCATGGGGATAGATACAGAGTAAAGCTCCCTCTACACTGTCCCCCATCAAACACTCGCAGGACAGAGACAGCAC
>NC_057737.1:2860873-2879818 GCF_004010195.1 Chiloscyllium plagiosum | reverse complement strand
TTAGCATGGCCAATTCACCTGACCTGCACATCTTTGGACTGTGGGAGGAAACCGGAGCACCCGGAGGAAACCCACGCAGACACGAGGAGAATGTGCAAACTCCACACAGAGAGTCACCCGAGACTGGAATCGAACCTGTGTCCCTGGCACTGGGAGGTAGCGGTGCTAACCACTGGGCCGCCCATCAGTGGGAGGAGAATTGTTTGTGGCTCAAACACTTACCTGCCCTGGTTAATGTTGATACTGTTTGCTTTATCAGCTGCCATGGCCAGTTTTGTCAATGTCTCAATCACATGGTCGCTCCGTAACACAACATCACCCTTCAACAGAACACAGAAAGGTATCAGACTGAGATATTTAACATGGAGCACGCTGCCTGGCAGCGAGGTGGCACCAGATACAACTATAATATTCCAAAGGGAATTACAGAAATACCTTGGCTGTCTGACTAAAATACACACATCACTGACTTCAATACAGACAGTCACAATTAGAGTGGTGCTGGAAAAGCACAGCAGGTCAGGCAGAATCCGAGGAGCAGGAAAATCGATGTTTTGGGTAAAAGCCCTTCATCAGGAATTCCTTCCTGATAAAAGGCTTTTGCTGTCCATCGATTTTCCTGCTCCTCGGATTCTGCCTGACCTGCTGTGCTTTTCCAGCACCACTCTAATTGTGACTTTAATCTCCAGCACCTGCAGTCCCCACTTCTGCCTGAATACAGACAGTGTCAGTGGAGGGACACAGACCCTGATTCTGTTTATTAACCGTTTGGGGAGGTTGACAGGGTTTTTCTCTCTCTCTCTCTCCACAGACTCTGTCACGCCTGCTGAACACTTTCAGCATTGTTCATTTTTATGATTGGAGATTTCTAGCATCCACGGTATTTCATGTCTGCACAGGACAGGAACAGACCAATAACTGGCTCAGGGCAGTATATCATTGACATTTCACGGTGGACTCCCTATTGTTTTGGATAGCCACAACAGAAGTGATTTCAGCATCTTTGGTAGGTCCATGGCTGACCCTTATAGCCCACTGCTGGATTGAGAGAGCAACTTTAGCATGACCAGCCAGCCCAAGGAACTTCATAGGTGCGTGAACAGACACATTTTGACCCTGAACAGTTCCAAGGTGGTGGGCGGGCAGGAAAAGGTGAACTTTAGGTCCAGTCTTAAAGAGAGAGAGTGGAAAGGTTCAGGAGGGAATTTGAAACTTAGGGCCCAGGGTACTGGCCACAACCTGCAGAGAGATATCGAGAGGTGGAACTAATGCTGAGGTAATGAATAGAAGGTCAGGATGGGAAGGACACAATGGAACTCAGATGCCAATGGCATGGAGTGGGTTTCTGGGTAAAGCACCATCATGCCTTGTGCACCTTCAGAATGATGTGAAGCATTATGCAAATAGGTAGCTAATAACAGGGTTTCACTGCAGGAAGTGTGATTACCAATTAGCACACAGCAAGCTCCCACAACCAGTAATGTGCAAATCAGCAGAGTGACCAGGGGGTAATTACTGGTCAGGACACTGTAGAGACTGCTGGACCTCTCCAAAAATCTCCCGGGAAACCTCACCCTTGACGGCTTTTTTGGTTTATCTTCCTAAACAATGTACAGCTGTCTCTCTGCCCTGACAGTCAGCCTAGATTCTAAGCTTCATGTGCTGGAGTAGGATTTGAAAAAACAGTTCTCTGATTCAGCATGAATGGCCATGCACCCCCCCGCCCGCCCCACCCCGAGATTGAGTAAATGTGTAAGCGATTACATTGGAGTAAGTGAGGATGGTATACAGTAACAGGCAATGCAGCAGATATTCAGGGGGGTTACTGATTGACCTGGATTGTCCGACATCGTTAACAGAAGGAGCTTCACAAGTAAACCTGAGGCTATGCGGAGGAGTCTCACGGTCTACACAGTTCAGTTGACTGTCAGAGCAGCTGGAGCCAGAGGAAAGAACAACAGTGTATCTACAAACCTTCTGCTTGTTATCCTCACAGGGGACATGGAGAACAAAGAGTCCGTCACTCAGGGAGCTAACCGATATTCCTGAACACAGCAAAGAAAAAAAAACAACATTCAAAACATAGGAAATCAATGGCAAAAACCGAGGTTAACGGGTGTGATCTTATCACCATCACAGAGAAAGGTTTACTGGGAGATTAAAGCTGGGAATACTTATTCAGGGGTATGTGACTATTTGTTGGAAAGGGGTACCATTATTAATACAGGACAGAAAAGGTACAACAGTAAAAAATCATGAATTGGAGGCTTATCGAACCCATATGGGTGGAGGTAAGAACTCATCAAGGGAAGACAACACTGGTGGGAGTAGACTATATGCCTCAGAAAGGAGCAATACAGTGGGAGGGGGAACACATCAGGGCACAACAAGGGCATGTAAAAACAGCCCGATATTAATCATGGATGATTTTAATCTTCATGTAGATTGGGAAAATTAAATTGACAGAGATAGCCATAAGATAGAATTCAGAGTATACTGGAATAAATTTCCAGAATAATTTTTGTGGATCTAACCAGTGATCAGGCAGCATGTAATGAGGTAGGCTAAATAAATGCCACTACAGTAAATGATCCTTCAGGGCGCAGTGACCATAACATGGCCAAATTTACCATTCAATTTGACAGAGAGAAATTCACAAAGGATTGAGTGGCAGAAGTGGCTGCAGTAGACAGGGGGAAGAGTGTAGCAGCAAAGGCAGAGATCTAGGAAACCAGTCATGACCCGCAGTGAAGATATCATCCAATCAGGATGAAGGATTTTAGGAAGGCGCTAAACCATACAACAGGTAAGTTAAGGATAGCTACCTTAGGCTGAAAGAAAAACACACACATATAAGGTGGCAAAGATTTGGGGTAAGCCAGGGGCTTAGAAAAGGTCACCAGAAAAAATATAAATGGAGAAAATGAACAATGGAGGTAACTTTGCACGTAAAAAGCTTCTGTAAATAAATAGAGGCACCAATGTGAACACAGGCCATCACAGAATGAGATTGGGGAAATAATACTGAGGAAGGAAGAAACTGGAGAGGAGTTGAATAAATACTTTACATTGGTCTTCAAATAGAGAATTCCTTAATAATATTCCAACAGTACAAACCAGTCCAGGGTAAAAGGTGGAGGAGGGTGTGGTGGAGGAAGCCGATCCAAAAACCATCACCAGGGCAACACTACTGCAGAGCTCGTGGGGTTAAAGGTCCTTTATCCCTGGAACTGATGGGTTGCTGCCTGGGATATTAAAAAAAGGGGCTATAGAGGCTGCAGTTGTTCAAGGTCAGGCTTCTCAGTGATACAGAAGTTTGATACTACCAAACCATGGAATCATTACAGTGCAGATCGAGGCTGTTCAGCCCATCGTTTCTGCACTGACCCACTGAACAACATCCTACTCAGATCCAGCTCCCTACCCTATTCCCATAAACCCATATTTCCCATGGCCAATCTGGGTGAAAGTGAGGACTGCAGATGCTAGAAATCAGAGTCTAGATTAGAGTGGTGCTGGAAAAGCGCAGCAGGTCAGGCAGCATCCGAGGAGCAGGAGAATCGACGTTTCAGGCAAAAGCCCTTCGTCAGGAATGACGAATTCCTCACTCCTGATGAACAGCTTGTGCCCGAAAAGTCAATTTTCCTGCTCCTCGGATGCTGCCTGACCTGCTGTGCTTTTCCAGCACCACTCTAATCTAGACCCCCATGGCCAATCTACCCTAACCTGAACATCTTTGGATTGAGGGGGGAAACCGGAGCACCCAGAGGAAACCCACGATGACAGAGGGGAACGCCAGAGATGGAAGGAGCGAGGAAGGTAAATATATTATAATCACGAAGAAAGAGGAGAAAAGTGATTCGGAAGGGGAATGGAATGTTCTTTTTTACTGGAAGGGGAAACTTGGGGATGATGTACTACAGTTATACAGATGTTGGTGAAATCACATCTGCAGTACAGTGGACAGCACTGGTCTCCTTATTTGTGAAAGGGGAAACCACACAACATGCAGTTCAGGGAAGGTGCGCTCAAAATGGCACCTGGATGAAGGGGTCACCTTATGAGGAAAGGTTGTGCAGACCCTGTCGCTCCTGCCAAGCATATCCTCTCCCACTTTGTTCCTTGCCACACCCTCCCCACACTCCGTACCATTCAGATGGACGTAGTCAATCTTCTGTTTGAGTTTGGCTTCTTCCATGATCAAGGCACTGTCTGGAGTCACCAACAGCTGCCGTGCTCTCGGCCTGTAGCCATTCCGATCGTACTTTGTCACAGCGACAGCGTACTGCAAGAAAACACACCAGGTCTTACTGAGAGAGAGAGAGCACATACAACCGAGGCGTGTGTGTGTGTGTGTGTGCGCGTGCGCGCGCACCTGCAGGGTGGGGAAACAATCCAGCCTGACAAACGTTAAATCACAAACACATCAACCAAGAATGTCCTGAATGGTACTGCAGGTCCCCAAAGCCAAAGGGGCTGTCTGCTGGTAATGGGCATCTTCCAAATGGGCTGTCTGCTGGTAATGGGCATCTTCCAAACGGGCTGTCTGCTGGTAATGGGCATCTTCTTCCAAACGGGCTGTCTGCTGGTAATGGGCATCTTCCAAACGGGCTGTCTACTGGTAATGGGCATCTTCCAAACGGGCTGTCTGCTGGTAATGGGCATCTTCCATGGAACTTGAACCTGCCACTCCCACTCCCACTCCAGTCTCAGAGGTTACCAGCCCAGATTAGGATCCTGTGCCTACTCTCACCTTTTGGCTGGGCGCAGTTCCACATTCCTTGGTTTCCTCTACCCTCTACCTTACTGCACAGGTTGAGGGTATTCAGCCCATCCAGTCCTTGCTGGTGTCTATGCTCTTTCATAGACCTTTAGTGTTATTTTTCAAGTATTTATCCAATTCACTTTTATAAATTTTTCTTTGAAAATATTCCACAGTGCATTCCAGATTGTCATGAGTCTGACCTTGCAGTGGTGAATGAAGTGGAGATGATTTTGATTTCGCTGATGACTGCACAATGTTCTGCACCACTCCAGATAGCCCTCTAATACCGAGGAAGGCCATGATCAAATGTAACAGCGTCCAGGCTTGGGCTGACAAATGGCAACTAACTGAGTCACATTTGTCCAAACCCACACTTCTCTTACTTATCACAGTGTGATCCCTTCAGGCAGGTTCTGTTGATTTCATTCAAGATTTCCGAAGAAGTCCATGCCTAAATACCAGGCAGTGACCATGTCCAATGACAGACAACCTAATCACTAGCCCTTCACATTCATCACTGAATCCACCACAAGCCTGGGAGTTACCAATGACTAGAATGGACTCACCCCATAAACACAGCGGCTACAGGAGCAGATCAGAGGCTGGGAATCCTGGAGCGAGTAACTCCCCTCCTGACTCCCCAAAACCTGTCCCACCATCTACAAGGCACAAGTCAGGAGTGTGATGGAATACTGGATCAGTGGTGCTGGAAGAGCACAGCAATTCAGGCAGCATCCGAAGACAGGCAAAATCGACGTTTCAGGCAAAAGCCCTTCATCAGGAATGTGATGGAATACTCCCCACTTGCCCTGGATGGGGGCAGCTCCAACAACACTCAGGAAGCTCGACACCATCCAGGACAAAGCAGCCGCTTGACTGGCACCACATCCACAAACACCCACTCCCTCCCCCACCGACGCTCAGTAGCAGCAGTGTGTACCTTCTACAAGATGCACTGCAGAAATTCACCAAAGATCCTCAGACAGCACCTTCCAAACCCACAACCACTTCCACGCAGAAGGACAAGGGCAGCAGATACAGGGGAACACCACCCCCTGCAAGTTCCTCACTGAGCGCCTCACCATCCTGACTTGGAAATATATCACCATTCCTTCACCGCCGCTGGGTCAGAATCCTGGGATTCCCTCCCTGAGGGCATTGTAGGTCAACCCACAGCACAGGGACTGTAGCAGCTCCAGAAGGCAGCTCACCCCCACCTTCTCAAGGGGCAATACATACTGACCAGCTAATGAAGCCCCCATCTCATGAATGGATTAAAACATGGCCCTTCCCTCCCAGGAGCTGACTGGGACTCCCTGTACTGTACTGTGCAAGAACTTCTGAGTTTAAACTCTGGGCCTGGGGGGCAATGTTAAGGTTGACCCCACCCCCACCCCCCCGTACAGTACTGAGGGAGTGCTGCACTGTTGGAGGTGCTGCCTTTCAAATGAGACATTAAATTGAGGTTCCAACAGCCCTCTTATGTGGATGGAAATGATGCGCCATCATGGAGACCCCCCCTTAAAAATGTTGGGGTTGATATTTAGCTCATATTGAGCATCACGAAAACCTACACAATCCCATCATTGTTATATTGCTGATCGCAGGATCTTACTGTGTACAGGTTAGGTCCAACATTACTGCATTAGGCACATTACAAAAGTATTTAAGTGGCTGCAGCACACCTTGAGACAGCAGTGGTGCTATATAAATGCACATCATGCTTTGCTCTCCCTCATTGCCATTGCTCGTGCAGAGCAACAGTATTGCTATTGATTTGCAATTCCAGACTAACCAGAACTTGGAACACAAAGATCTTTCATCCCTTCAAACCTGTTCCAAGTAGATGATGGTTGATCTGGAGCTGATGATGATCTGGCTCCAGAATTCACCACCCTCTCACTGAACAACAACAGCAGCCTCAATGTGATGAGATGCTGCCTGATTCCCAACAGAATGTGACTACCAGATCACCACAACTGAAGGTTAGCTATTTGCATTTGATAAAAAACTGATTTTCCGTAACAGAACAAGCTTCTGCCCCTCACTGACTCTCGATGACAATTTCCTTCCTACTGTTTATCACAGCCGGAAGGTTCTGTCCCTGTCCTACTGTCAGATAACTCGGTCTTAGCCTAGACTCAACGGCAGCCAGTCAGTAAACACTCACCTTGATCTGTTCACTTTGTAAGAGTTGGAGCACTTTGCTGTTGAGCTCACTTGTTGCTGAAAGAGAAACACACCATGTTAATGGGGCACAATGCTGAAGGCCAACCTTACCCCAACATGTTCCTTCATAACCCCAGCTCCCCCTCCTCGTGAGACCCCAACCCCATCATCACACACTCTTCACCTCACTCCACCCCTCCCCTTGTTCTCCGTCCCTCATTATGCCACCTCCCCATGTTCCCCCCGCCCCATGCTGTAACTTACCAATCCTGGTGTTAACAAACAGCTTGGGAACACTTTGGGGATAGTTGTCCTTTTTATCCTTGAACACATCACTCGCCACCACTTTCTGCTCCAGCTGCTCAGAGAAAGACAGGAGGACAGCGGTTCATTAAAACTTCGTATATAACCGAATGGAGTTCTTTCAAGGAAGGGTTTTCAAGGTAACTTCATTCACAGGGAAGTCAGTTACTCATGAAGGTCGACAGAGAGAAACTATTCCCTCCCACGGGAGAGGCTGGGGAGGGTAGGGAGGTGGGTGCGAACCAGGGGGAGGGTTTCACACTGCCTACAAAGCAAACATCAGGGGTCAAAGGGGAATTACAAATGTGACATTGAGAGAGTGATGTGTGGCAGGGATATTAATGTGAATGTAACTCAGGTGGACATGCTGTAGGTTATTTAAGTGAATGGGGGTTTAGGCTCAAGGGAGCGAATGGCCTCTCCCTGTACTGTGATGTTCTGAGGAAGGGTCACTCAACCCAAAACATGGCAGTACGGTGGCTCAGTGGTTAGCACAGCTACCTTACAGCACCAGGGACCTGGGTTCGATTCCAGTCTCAGGCGACTGTGTGGAGTTTGCACATTCTCTGTCTGTGTGGGTTTCCTCTGGGTGCTCCAGTTTCCTCCCACAGTCCAAAGATGTGCAGTTCAGGTGAATTGGCCATGCTAAATTGCAGGTAGTGTTCAGGGATGTGTAGGTTAGGGGCATTAGTCAGAGGTAAATATAGAGTAGGGGAATAGGTCTGAGTGGATTACTCTTCGGAGGGTCGGTGTGGACTTGTTGGGCCGAAGGGCCTGTTTTCATACCGTAGGGGATCTAATCTAAACTTTGATTTCTCTTCACAGATGCTGCCAGATCTGCTGAGTTTTTCCAGTAATTTCTATTTCTGTTGTTGAGGATTGTGTCTGATGCCACTGCAGCTCTGTGGATGACCAGCAGATGGTGCCTGTGAGCAGCACGTTTCCTGATCATGGATGTGTTCCTGGATCATTAAACCAGAGTTCAAATCCCACCTTGAGGGGTAGGCTTGAGGGGCCAAATGGACTCCCTCTACAAACATGCTTTCAGCCAGAGAGCGATGAGCCTGTAGAGATCACTGCCACAGAAAGCTGCTGAAGCTAAAACATTGTGTTTTCAAGGAGGAGGTGGGTTAGCTTGAGACTAAAGGCATCATGGGAGATCAGCAAGGGGGCAGCATTGTGTATTGAGCTTGACCGGGGGGGGGGGGGGGGTCAGCCATGGTCACACTGAACAACAGAGCAGTCTCAAGGGGCTGAATGACCTCCTGCTCCCAGGTTTCTATTACCACATTAACAGGCACAGCGTTAGGTCCACTGAAAAAAACATTGGAAATAAAAGCTTAGAGTCAGTGGTGACTGCTGTCTGATTGTTGTAAAGGTCCAAGCAATCAGTTCTATGAGGGAAGGGAAGTGACTGGTGGATAGACTGGGTCAGGACTGGTAACCCAGAGACCTAGGGTAATGCTCCAGGAGCAGAATTCAAATTCTACCCTTCCATCATAGATGATGGAATTGCATTCAATTAACAAATAACAAATTTGAAAAGCTAATTTAATGATGATCAGGAAATAATTAATTATGATAAAACCCATCTGGTTTACTGATATCCTTTCAGAAAGGGAAAGCTACCATCCTTACCTGGTCTGGCCTACGTGATTCAGGCCTACGGGAATGTGGCTGACTGTTAACCACCCTGTGAAATGGCCAGCAAGCTGCTCAGTCAGATCAAAACCACTGCAAAGTTTGCTGAAGGGAATGAAACCCTGACAGACCACCCACACTGGCCAAGACACTTGTAACTAATTATTTTGAACAGTAACATTGCGAAACTTGAAAGGGTTCAGAAAAGATTTACAAGGATGTTGCCAGGGTTGGAGGATTTGAGCTACAGGGAGAGGTTGACCAGGCTGGGGCTGTTTTCCCTGGAGCGTCAGAGGCTGAGGAGTGACATTGTTGAGGTTTATAAAATCATGAGGGGCATAGATAGGATAAATACACAAAGTATTTTCTCTGGGGTGGGGGAGTCCAGAACTAGAGGGCATAGGTTTAGGGTGAGAGGGGAAAGACATAAAAGAGACCTAAGGGGCAACTTTTTCACGCAGAGGGTGGTACGTGTATGGAATGAGCTGCCAGAGGATGTAGTGGAGGCTGATACAATTGCAACATTTAAGAGGCATTTGGATGGGTATATGAATAGGAAGGGTTTGGAGGGATATGGGCCGGGTGCTGGCAGTTGGGACTAGATTGGATTGGGATATCTGGTCGGCATGGACAGGTTGGACCGAAGGGTCTGTTTCCGTGCTGTACGACTGTATAAAGAGGTTAAGGGTTATGGTGTGAGCATGGGTAAGTGGAGCTGAGTCCATGGGATGACCAGCCATGGTCTGACTGAATGGCAGAGCAGGCTCAAAGGGCCAGACGACCTCCTACTCCTTGTTCTTACGTTAAATTCCCTGGGAATGACAAAGTGGTTGAAAGCAATACAACTAGAGGCAAGTGGTTAATGCTGGCCTGGTCAGCATCATTCACATCCTGATAATCTCAGAACCAAAGGCAGCTTCACATTTGACAGTTGGTTGGGCAAGTCTGAGTTCAGAACGTTCACGTGAGAATAATCCTGCCTCGTTCTCTACCTGCTGTTTCCACTCCGGAGTAATCCTCTTGCAGTAGGACTGCACCATGTTCCGCATATTCAGATCTCGGAGCAGTTCGGAGGCCTGGAACACAATATTGGAGTATATGGTTAAAGAAAGATCTGCATTGTTTTAGCACCTGACACATTACACCTTCAATCCCAAAGTGCTTTACAGTCAATGAAGCGCTTTTGAAACGAGATCACTGCTGAGTGCCTAAGGAATTCTTGTATTTTTACTAAAGTTGTCAGTTTTATAACCGCCCAACTGGACCATTCTGAGCCTCAGCACCCCCCTTCGATAACAGCAAACTGATGGACATATTCCGTAATTAAAGCTCAGTCCCTTGTCATTGGAGGAATCAGCACAGAAAAGCTTTGGGTGGTGGGGAGGATTGTGGGGCCACACAGGGACAGGGAGGAGACATTAAAAGAAATACAACAAATCTAGCTCCTCACCAAAACAGCTGGGGCTAAGTGGCCATTTTAATTTTGAAATTTGTGTTTTGTTTGTTTGTTAGAGGGTTACGAAGCCAAGACAAGTAAAGGATATGAGCTGCTGTGATGTGGCTGGCTGATGTGGAAGAGGCTGGCAGGGACTGAGTAACCTGCTGGTGTTCAAATATACAATCACAGACATCTCAGAACATGTCAGCTTTACCTCAGAGAGTGCTGGGGGTGGTACAGGCCAGGACTTGTCCAGAACATTCTTTGGCAAATTGCGTTTCAGCTTCATCAGGAACGAGTATCTGACGTAATCCAAGAAGTACTCATTTTCTGGGCAGCGTGGTTTGTGTCTGTAAATGAAGCCCTTGATAAACCTGAGGGGGAAACAGGCAAAAGCTCATTCTCATCGAATTAGCAAAGAGGGGACAGCAGGCTGGCACACAGAGTCCAGTGTCAATCCTAGGGACCAACTACAGCTCCTGTATCAAGCTCCCCTTGCCTTGCCTCCCAACCTATCGTCCACAACCATAGAGTCAAATGGACACAGAGGCCCTCAGACTGCTTCTACAGAACAGAACAAATTAGATCCAAAATTGATTATTTCAGTGTTTGCGATGGACAGTGTACTCAACCAGTCCACACTTCAAAGACTCAAAACATCAACTCTTCGATGTGATAGAGGTATTATCACTGGACTATTAATCTAGGAACTCACCCAAACAGTTCTAGGGACCTGGGCTTGAATCTCAGCACAGTAGATGGTGTAATTTGAATTCAATAAAATAACATCTAGTGTTAAGAGTCTAACAATGACCATGAAACCATTGTTGATTGTCAGAAAACCCTATCTGGTCCACTAATGTCCTTTAGGGAAGGAATCTGCCATGCTTATCTATATGTGACTCCAGACCCACAGCAACATAGTCAACTCTTAACTTCTCTCTGAAATGGTCTAGCAAGCCACTCAGTTCAAGGACAGCTCGGGATGGACAATAAATACCAGCTAGCCAGCAACGCCCAAGTCCCATGAATGAAAAGAATTATTCTCTGATTAGACAGCACTTTCTGAACAATTCTCTGTTTACTAACAGATACAATAACAACCAATTTAAGATGACATGTCGTGTGTGAGGGTGGACTGACAGGTCACTCACCGGCGAATGGTCAGAGCTGCATTTTTGCGACGCCTGGCAATCTTACGGCCCAGTTCCCCTCTCCACCACGACTGGATGGTGATTGCTTCAGAAACAACAAAACCAAAACTATGTCACAGCAGAAAACACAAGAATCTCAGGCCAGCCGCTGGCCACACAGTGATCGCTGTCAGCCTGCCCTTACTAGGAACACCAACAACAGACAACAGCAATCAGGAATTTCACTCACTCACACTGGAGCCTTTTACACACTCACTCACACTGGAGCTTTTTACACACTCACTCACACTGGAGCCTTTTACACACTCACTCACACTGGAGCCTTTTACCCACTCACTTACACGTACACACACTAACTTACACTGGGGGATTTATAGCTTTGTTACTGGTGCCGGATGATGATGTTACTTATCAGTTTAATTCCTTAGTTTGGTGAATGAATAGTTTACCTGATGATCTTATCTTCTGGTACTTCTGTTGTTGGTGGAACCCTCGCCACTCTGCCTGGATCTTAGTGGCTAAAAGACAAGAATTTAATAAACACGTCAGCATTCTCAAGGCCCACACCCCAATCTCCAACCATCTCCCAATATAAAGCCCAGCAATGGAAACATTTCAGGCTCAAACAGATGCTGAGGTGAATCAACACATCACCCAAAACTTGATACAGACCAGATCCTCAATCCCCCTCTTCAATTCCTATCACATCCTGACATCATTTCTAGAATACTCTCAGGGCACGTACCGATCGTGTGCTTCTGAAGCTCAAAAGCATCTTCAGTGGCAAACAGGGTCTTTGGGAAACGGATAAAAATCTTTGTCCTAAAAAAAGAGGAGGAAAATCAGACAAAGAGCTCATTATGTAGCAGAGGCAGAAATCTTTGTGGTATAGTACAGCTCCCCACACACAGCAATACCCCACATCCCCAATAACAGACCACAAAATCAACCGGGAGTCAAGAGGTGTGTTTTTTGAAAGAATTCCCTGCTGTGCCTCAGGGATACAGTGGGATGGATACTGCAAGGTTTGTAGCTCAGGTTGAGGTTTCGGGTGTAGGTTTGCTCGCTGAGCTGTGGGTTTGATATCCAGACGTTTCATTACCTGGCTAGGTAACATCATCAGTGGCGACCTCCAAGTGAAGCGAAGCTGTTGTCTCCTGCTTTCTATTTATATCTTTCTCCTGGATGGGGTTCCTGGGGTTTGTGGTGATGTCATTTCCTGTACGTAGTGTTTGTGGCAGTCCTTGCATGGAATTTTTTAGATGACGTTGGTTTTGTCCATGGGTTGTACTGGGTCTTTTAAGATTGTTAGTTTTTGTTTGAGAGTGTTGGTGGGTTTGTGTGCTACTAGCATTCCAAGGGGTCTTAGTAGTCTGGCTGTCATTTCTGAAACTTCTTTGATGTATGGTAAGGTGGTTAGAGTTTCAGGCTGTGTTTGGTCTGCTTGTCGTGATTTGTTCTTGAGGAATCTGCGCACTGTGTTTTTTGAGTATGATGGATACCATCATAACCCAGTATTCAGGATTAATTAACATCCGGCTACATCGAAGACATCACCAGAGGAGCATCTGCGTTCAACCAACACCTGCTCCAACGATGGCCATCCGCCAATACAAGATCCAAACTGAGGGGGGCCAGCACAGTTCACAACACTCCGGATTGTTACTAATCTGACAGACATGTGCTGGGGACAGACCTGGAAAACAGTTCCCGAAGGGGCTGACTCTCACTGGGATACAGTTCCCGAAGGGGGTTACTCTCACTGGGATACAGTTCCCGAAGGGGCTGTCTCTCGCTGGGATACAGTTCCCGAAGGGGCTGTCTCTCACTGGGGGCCAGTTCTCCCAGGCAGTGAATGTCTTGCTAAATAATTGCCTCTCTGGTCAACCTGACTGACAGGAGTGTAACGTACCTGCCCAGCTTGTAATCTTCCGGTTTGTATCCAAGATGTTGCACCAAAGTCGCCACCCCTTCGGAAGGCGGACCTCTCCAATTGGGCCAGGTTTCCGAACAGAGGGATTTGTACCTAGGGCCAGAGAGGAGTGTTCAGTAGTACTACAGCCTGAAAGAGGAAGCACTTTTTAATCCCCACCATCTAAACTCAGTCAATTCCGTACCAGAGCTTTGGTCTGGCTCACTCGGAGCTGTCTGTGATAATAGCGAGTCAGAACTGGACCTGTCTGTACAGAGAAAAACAACCATTGCCTACCATCTCCACCAAACACTCCCCAGGACAGGGACAGCACGGGGTTAGATACAGAGTAAAGCTCCCTCTACACTGTCCCCCCATCAAAGTCTGTACAGAGAAAAACAACCATTGCCTACCATCTCCACCAAACACTCCCAGGGACAGGGACAGCACGGGGTTAGATACAGAGTAAAGCTCCCTCTACACTGTCCCCCCATCAAACACTCCCAGGGACAGGGCCAGGGCCAGCCTGGGGTTAGGTACAGAGTAAAGCTTACTCCATGCTACCAGAATATTGCTGAAAAACATTCTATCGAGTCTTTTCATCTTATACTCATCGGGACCCCATTTACAAAAATTCCATTTTAAAGGGAAAACGTAGCATTTCCTGGGAGGTGTGCGCTAAATGTTTGGTAACTGGACTTTAATTTTTCAAAGCATTGTCATAATAAATGCCAGAATAAATGGAATCATTGAGATTTTTTTCATTCCTTCACAGGATGAGGGTGTCACTGGCTGGCCCAATATTAATTGCCCGTCCCTAATTACCCAGAGGGCAGGTAAGAATCGACCACGTAGCTGTGGGCCTGGAGGCACATGGATGCCAGACCAGGAAAAGGATGGCACATTCCCTTCCGTAAAGGGCATTAGTGAACCAGGTGGGTTTTTCCAACAACGAATCGTGGTCATTGTTAGACAAAATTCCAGATATTTTTATTGAATTCAAGTTCCACCTTCTGCTTTGGAAGGATTTGAACCCAGGTCCTCAGAACATTTCCGGGGTCTCTGGGTTGACAGTCTCGTGATAATAACAGGAAGCCACTGCCTCCCTGATTGATAGCACAGAGAAAGGCCCTTCAGCCCACTGAGCCTGTCAGGCAAGAACAAGCAGCAATCTCTGAACCTCATTTCCCTGCACTTGGTCCATAGCTCTGTCTGCCTTGGCATCCCGAAGGGGGACCAAAATACTTCTTCAATGAGATCAGACTTTCGGCCCAGAACCCCCCCCCCGTTCCACATTCCCACTACTCTCTGGGTGGAATAACACATTCTCCTCACATCGCCCCTTTACCTTCTGCTGTTTCCCTCGAATCGGCGATCCTAGTCACTGATCCCACCACCAAGGGGAAAACTTCCTCCTTAATAACTTCATACCTCTCAAGCTCGCCCCCTCTCAGACAAGGAAAACAATCCCAGTCTGTCCAATCTCTCTTCACAGCCGAACCCTCCAGCCCCGGGGGGTAACATCTCCCCCTACACCCCCTCCAACCCGGGGGTGGGGGGGGGGAGGGGTAACATCTCACCCTGTCCCCACCCCTCCATCCCGGAGGGTAACGTCTCTCCCTACACCCCCTCCAGCTCGGAGGTAACATCGCCCCCTGCCCCCACCCCCTCCATCCTGGGGGGTAACATCTCCCCCTGCCCCCACCCCCTCCATCCTGGGGGTAACATCTCCCCCTGCCCCCACCCCCTCCATCCTGGTGGTAATCTCCCCCTGCGCCCCACCCCCTCCATCCTGGGGGGTAACATCTCCCCCTGCGCCCCACCCCCTCCATCCTGGGGGGTAACATCTCCCCCTGCGCCCCACCCCCTCCATCCTGGGGGGTAACATCTCCCCCTGCGCCCCACCCCCTCCATCCTGGGGGGTAACATCTCCCCCTGCGCCCCACCCCCTCCATCCTGGGGGGTAACATCTCCCCCTGCGCCCCACCCCCTCCATCCTGGGGGGTAACATCTCCCCCTGCGCCCCACCCCCTCCATCCTGGGGGGTAACATCTCCCCCTGCGCCCCACCCCCTCCATCCTGGGGGGTAACATCTCCCCCTGCGCCCCACCCCCTCCATCCTGGGGGGTAACATCTCCCCCTGCGCCCCACCCCCTCCATCCTGGGGGGTAACATCTCCCCCTGCGCCCCACCCCCTCCATCCTGGGGGGTAACATCTCCCCCTGCGCCCCACCCCCTCCATCCTGGGGGGTAACATCTCCCCCTGCGCCCCACCCCCTCCATCCTGGGGGGTAACATCTCCCCCTGCGCCCCACCCCCTCCATCCTGGGGGGTAACATCTCCCCCTGCGCCCCACCCCCTCCATCCTGGGGGGTAACATCTCCCCCTGCGCCCCACCCCCTCCATCCTGGGGGGTAACATCTCCCCCTGCGCCCCACCCCCTCCATCCTGGGGGGTAACATCTCCCCCTGCGCCCCACCCCCTCCATCCTGGGGGGTAACATCTCCCCCTGCGCCCCACCCCCTCCATCCTGGGGGGTAACATCTCCCCCTGCGCCCCACCCCCTCCATCCTGGGGGGTAACATCTCCCCCTGCGCCCCACCCCCTCCATCCTGGGGGGTAACATCTCCCCCTGCGCCCCACCCCCTCCATCCTGGGGGGTAACATCTCCCCCTGCGCCCCACCCCCTCCATCCTGGGGGGTAACATCTCCCCCTGCGCCCCACCCCCTCCATCCTGGGGGGTAACATCTCCCCCTGCGCCCCACCCCCTCCATCCTGGGGGGTAACATCTCCCCCTGCGCCCCACCCCCTCCATCCTGGGGGGTAACATCTCCCCCTGCGCCCCACCCCCTCCATCCTGGGGGGTAACATCTCCCCCTGCGCCCCACCCCCTCCATCCTGGGGGGTAACATCTCCCCCTGCGCCCCACCCCCTCCATCCTGGGGGGTAACATCTCCCCCTGCGCCCCACCCCCTCCATCCTGGGGGGTAACATCTCCCCCTGCGCCCCACCCCCTCCATCCTGGGGGGTAACATCTCCCCCTGCGCCCTCTCTGGTGCAATCACATTCTTCCTATAAGGTGGTTCCAGGGCTGCACACAATACTCTCACTGTGACCTACCTGATGGTTTATAAAGTCCCAGTATAATCTCCCTGCTCCCCATGCCTCGGCAATAAAGGCAAGTATCCCATATACTGGCTAAACCACCTTCTCCAGCTGTCCCACTCCCGTAAGAGACCGGAGGACATGCCCACCAAGGTCCTGCAGTTCATGCTGCCTACGTCCTGCCCAAGTGCATCACCTCACACCTATCCAGATTGAATAAACCCCAGATGCACCAATCATCATGTCCTCGCACATAAATGGTAAGTTCTCTCCTTACAATGGCATTCCTGTAATTGTCCTGATGACAGAAAGATGATGAGCTTTGACAAAATCTGACTTTTGTCAGTGATGCACAGTTTCTGCTCTCCAAACGCAGTGACTGACCAATGGTCAGGGGAGATGGTGAGGTCCCAAACTCAAAACATTAACTCGGTTTCTCTCTTCACAGATGCTGCCAGACCTGCTGAGTTTCTCCAACACTTTCTGATTTTAATCGGATGTACTTTAGTTTTACAGGGAAAACCAGAGGGTATAGGTTTAAGGTGGGAGGAGAAAGATTGAAAAGGGACCTGAGGGGGATCTCTTTCACACAGAGAGTGGTGTGTGTATGGAACAAAGTGTTGGATGTAAGTCCAGTTAAAAGACATGTGGGCAGGTACATGAATAGGACAAGTTGAGAGGGCCACGGGCCAAACGCAGGCAAATGGGAGAAGATCAGTTTTAGGAAACCTTCCATGCTGTGTGACACTATGGCCCTACCTGTCTCAGTAATGACCTGAAGACTGCAAAGTGAAATGTGCCATCGTAAGCTGGTCTGGCCTACATGTAACCAGAGACCCACAGCAATGCAGCACCACAACTCATGCAGTTGAAGTTCAGTTCGTGTCAGGAAATAAACGTTGGCTTGTGCAGTCAAACCCACACGGCCCTACTTGGAGGTTCTGGTCATTTTCTGTCACTTGATCGTGTTTTTTTTGTGAAAGACGCATTTCCCATGTTCCACATACCTTTGCAGGAAGATTTCGTATTTTCTCCGATAGGCAAACCCAGCTCTCCGCACTCGCAGGTTCTCCAGGAGACCCAGATACTTCACTTGGTGTCTGATCAGAACTTCATCAAACCTTCCTGGAGAGAGAGAAAAACTCACTCATCATCACGGGGAACGGTGGCAATTTCAAACACACGCCCATGTGTCACAGTCTGCACACCTCCCATTTCCAGAATCCTTTACTTTGAAGTTCACTTCTAACTGATTGTCACTTCTTATTCTGAAGATGTGGTTAGTGGCCTTAGTGCTCATTGCTATTGTACAGGTGTAGGGAGGGGGAAACCAGGTCAGAAGGCATGGAGAAAGGGGAGATGGGGTGGAACTGGAAGGGGAGAGTGGAACACCGAGACAATAGGAGGTGTACCTGATTGTTTTGCGTCATTGGGCTTGATACAGCGAACATATGAAGGCTCCTTCGACATGAGGATCTCCATGAGTTTCGCCAGGCTGGTCTTGAACTGAGTTGCTGCCTGTGTCGAAGGAAACAGAGACAGACACAGACAAGGTACATCAACCAGGAAAACACAACATCACTGAACAAAAACATGATTTGGAGTCGTCTGTGTTGGACTGGGGTGTACAAAGTTAAAAATCATACAACACCAGGTTATAGTCCAACAGGTTTATTTGGAAGCATTAGCTTTCAGAGTGCTGCTCCTTAAGCAGTGCTTCCAATTAAACCTGTTGGACTATAACCTGGTGTTGTGTGATTTTTAAACTTTGAATAAAAACAGAAATTGCAGGAAAAGCTCAGCAGGTCTGGCAGCATCTGTGCAGAGAAATCAGAGTGAATGGTTTGGAGCTGAAACATTAACTCTGATTTCTCTCCACAGATGCTGCCAGAAACGCTGAGCTTTTCCTGCAATTTCTGTTTTGGTTCCTGATTTCCAGCATCCACATTTCATTTAGTTTTTAATATGTTACTGATACGATGGCGATCTCCCAGGTAAGCTCCTGGTCATCACTAAGGGATACTGGGAACCAGCCAATGACTGGCCTCAAACAAACAAAGAGCTTTACCAACACTGGCACAGCTCAGACATTAAACAGGTAGGATCGGGATAGGGTCCAGGGTTTGAGTAACTGGACAGAGAGGGTGTAGTGAGTGGAACCTGAGAGGGAACAGAGTTAGTATCTCCCTTTACCCCTCTCCTTCACTCACTTTGACCCATCTCAGGGCTGACCTATTGAAGAGTCATGATTGAGATCAACCACTGTAGCTGGGTGATAACTCCTTGACCTAAACAGCTGATGGCAGAAAGGGAATTTCAGAGACATTTCTCTGATTTCATTTATGAATGGATAGATAACAGAGAGAGGAAGGTGTACGTGGAAATGGACACAGCAGTCTCATTCATTGTTGAGCTAATTCACAACACAGTGGAGATGGTGGGACACCATGCACCCCA
>NC_057737.1:2857509-2860567 GCF_004010195.1 Chiloscyllium plagiosum | reverse complement strand
CCGTGTAGAGGGATCCTGGACTGTCCCATCCCCGTCCCGTGTAGAGGGAGCCTGCACTTTCCCATCCCTGTCCAGTGTAGAGGGAGCCTGCACTGTCCCATCCCCGTCCCGTGTAGAGGGAGCCTGGACTGTCCCATCCCCGTCCCGTGTAGAGGGAGCCCGCACTTTCCCATCCCTGTCCCGTGTAGAGGGAGCTCGCACTGTCCCATCCCTGTCCCGTGTAGAGGGAGCCCGCACTTTCCCATCCCCGTCCCGTGTAGAGAGAGCCCACACTTTCCCATCCCCGTCCCGTGTAGAGGGAGCCCGCACTGTCCCATCCCCGTCCCGTGTAGAGGGAGCCTGGACTGTCCCATCCCCGTCCCGTGTAGAGGGAGCCCGCACTGTCCCATCCCTGTTCCGTGTAGAGGGAGCCCGCACTTTCCCATCCCTGTCCCGTGTAGAGGGAGCCCGCACTGTCCCATCCCCGTCCCGTGTAGAGAGCGCCAACAGCGTCCCATAACCATCCCGTGTAGAGGGAGCCCACAGCGTCCCATCCCCGTCCCGTGTAGTGGGAGCCTGGACTGTCCCATCCCTGTCCCGTGTAGAGGGAGCCCGCACTGTCCCATCCCCGTCCCGTGTAGAGGGAGCCTGGACTGTCCCATCCCTGTCCCGTGTAGAGGGAGCCCGCACTGTCCCATCCCCGTCCCGTGTAGAGGGAGCCCGCACTGTCCCATCCCTGTCCCGTGCAGAGGGAGCCCGCACTGTCCCATCCCCGTCCCGTGTAGAGGGAGCCCGCACTGTCCCATCCCCGTCCAGTGTAGAGGGAGCCCGCACTGACCCATCCCCATCCCGTGTAGAGGGAGCCCACACTGTCCCATCCCTGTCCCGTGTAGAGGGAGCCCGCACTGTCCCATCCCCATCCCGTGTACAGGGAGCCCGCACTGTCCCAACCCTGTCCCGTGTAGAGAGAGCCCGCACTGTCCCATCCCCGTCCCGTGTAGAGGGAGCCTGCACTGTCCCATCCCCGTCCCGTGTAGAAGGAGCCCGCACTGTCCCATCCCCGTCCCGTGTACAGGGAGCCCGCACTGTCCCATCCCCATCCCGTGTAGAGGGAGCCTGCACTGTCCCATCCCTGTCCTGTGTAGAGGGAGCCCGCACTGTCCCATCCCCATCCCGTGTAGAGGGAGCCCGCAATGTCCCATCCCCATCCCATGTAGAGGGAGCCCGCACTGTCCCATCTCTGTCCCATGTAGAGAGAGCCCGCACTGTCCCATCCCCGTCCCGTGTAGAGGGAGCCCGCAATGTCCCATCCCCAGGCTGCCCACACAGGGGTGATCCAGAGAGGAGCTAACTCTGGGACTGAGCTTCGGACAGTTTAGAAAGTCAGGGGGTGAAAGGTGTTGGTTTGGCACGGGGCAGGGGGAGGGAACTGGCACACATCCCCCTTGAGGGTCACTGTTTCTCAGCTGCTTACTGTTTCTGGTCTCTTCTTGTCATCCAATTCTCCCCGCTCGAAGCACTGCTGCAGAATCCCATTGCCAGACTCACACATTGCCTGGAAATTACAGAATAAATATCTGTGAGGATGGTAAAGGAGCGAGAGCGAGCGCAAGAGCGAGCTCTTTCTCTGGATTATTAGTAAGTGTTACTTCCTTCCTAATAGATTACAGTGAACACAGCAAACAGGAAGAGAATGGATATTTTCAGTGCCTTCTGTAATGTGTTTCCAAATTACTGGTGGATCCGAGCACTGTCTGCAGCAGCAGCAGCAGCAATCCGTCCAATACCAATTAGAGTGTTTTTTGATTCAGTCATGGAACGTTGCCATTGCTGGGCAGACATTAGCCATCCCTGGGCAGACATTAGCCATCCCTAATTGACCCAAAGGGCAGCTAAGAGTCAACCACATTGCTGTTGGTCTGGAGTCACTCATAAACAGAGCAGGTAAGTATCAGTTTCCTACCCAAAAGACATTAGTAAACCAGATGGGATCAACAACAGTTCCATCATTAAACCTGAAATTCCAGATTCTTTATCAAATTTAAATTCCATCACCTGCCATCACAGGATTTGTCCCGAGTTTCTGGATTAATAGTCTAGTGATGATACCTCTAGGTCATTGTATCCCGGAGTGTGGAACTCTGGAACGGTTATACATACACACAGCTTACAGGGAAGGTAGATTCAAATGCCGATATAACGGAACATTAATCTGACTTCAACCTCATCTTTAGCTCACAATATTCTTGGGATCAGAACTGCAGATTTATTTCAATGAGGTTTATTTGAGGATGGCTCACTAGAGACTCTCTCATTTCCAAACTGAATTGACTGAGAACATTTTAATCCCGGCTCCCACATCTAAGCTTTTCTGAAACTCACCTCTTTCAGATTCCGGAAGAGTAGATCATTGTTTTTGTCCAAGAATCCTGCAGACAGAGCATCAGAATGAAATGGATGAAATAAACAAATATATTGCTGCTATGCAAAAAAACCTAAAAGAACTGTTGCTGCTGGAAACCGGAAACAAAAACAGAAATCGATGGAAAATCTCAGCGGGTCTGGCAGCATCTGTGGAGAGAAATCAGAGTTAACCTTTCAGAGAAATCAGAGAAAGGTTAATTGATTTCTCTCCACAGGCGTTGCCAGACCCGCTGAGATATTTCTGCATTTTCTTTCCTTGCTTCTGTCTTCACTATCAAGAATACAAAACCCATTCCAGCGTTAGCAGCAAATCAGGAGGCGGAAGGGAGCGAGAAACTAGATAAGAGGCACTGAACAAATTGCGGGTAGACAAGTCGCTGGCTCTTGATGGAGAGTCTTATTACAGAAGTCACCAATGAGCCAGCTGATGCCTAGGCTTTAAATCTTCCAAAATTCCTCCGACTCTGGAAAGGTTCTATCAGGCTGGAAAGTAGCAAGCATTACCACTCTGTTCAAGGAGGGCAGGGAGCGAGTTTGGGTGGACAGCAGGGAGACCCAGGGACTGAGAGGGAATCCTGGGTACCGAGCCCTGGGGGAGATTGGGGGGGCACAGGGACTGAGCCTGGGGAGGAGGGGAGGGCGGGGGGTGGGGGGG
>NC_057737.1:2838426-2857479 GCF_004010195.1 Chiloscyllium plagiosum | reverse complement strand
GGGAGGGTGGGTACCGAGCCCTGGGAACGGTTGGGGGGCACAGGGACTGAGTCCAGGGGACAATGCCAGTCAGAGCCCAGGCACAGGGACCCAAGGACTGAGTGTGAGAGTACGGTGCCTACCTGTCACATTGTAATTGACCTCCCCAGCGTAATGCAAGAGTCTGAACTCCTCCCTCACCAGCGTCTTGCGGGTTTTCTGATCTGCCAACTTGTGTCTAACAACAAAGGGAACTATTATCAGCCAAAACGACAGACAAAGAAAGAAAGAGGAGAGATATGGAGGAAAAAAATGAAAGTGAGAATGGGGGAAGATTCGGCAGGTTAGGTTAGACTCGAAAGGTTAAGATAGACTCGACAGGTTAGGTTAGACTCGACAGGTTAGGTTAGACTCGACAGGTTAGGATAGACTCGACAGAACGAACAAGAGTAAAAAGAAAGGAAGAGAGAAGAGGAGATGCAAAGGGAGAAGAGGAAATGCAAAAAAATGTGGAAAGGAAGGAATTGATTTATTTTCCAAACAGATTAATAAAATGTACAGGTCTCTGATTGCAAGCATGACAATTGGCCATTCAGGAAATTCATCTGTAAATCTCTAAACCCCTCTTCCCTGGACTGGGTGATACTTATCCAGTGTTTCATTCTCAATAATATTTTGAATTATTCACTTTTCCAATCCTATAAGATGAATAGATTAATCCTTTCAGCCCCCATGCATATCTCTTTCTTCAGTCACTTGTCTATCCAAACAGATTATGCCTCAGTTCTGATTCACACTGATGCTGGAGACAGAGATGAGGCAGTGTCAGTGAAATGGGAAATGCAAAATCAGCAAGCCAGTGTTCCCAAGGTTAGCAGAACTACTGAGCGAGGATTGCTGTTGCTGTCAAAGTGACTTTGAACATTATCTCCAAACCCCATTGGATTTGATCCCAAGCATTCCACAAAATGAACGAAGCTTCCATCATTCACTAGCTAGACCAATATTTAATGCTCATTCTTAATAGCTCTAAGGGCAGTTAAGAGTCGACCACATTGCTGTGGGTTTGGGGTCATATGCAGACCAGACTGGGTAAGGATGGCAGATTTTCTTCCCTAAGGGACATTAGTGGAACAGATGGATTTTTCCAACAATTGTTAGATGGTTAGTTCCAGATTTGTATTGAATTCAAATTCCACCAACTTCTCTGGTTGGATTCAAATCCAGGTGCCCAGAACATTAACCTGGGCTTTGGGATTGCTAATGCAGTGACCTTACCACATCTAGTCCTAGGACAACGACTGAGCAGAAAGAGGGGCAGGGGGTAATCAAAGTGATGATGCATTGAATGGGAAGTGTTGGAGTGCAGGTAGAATGGAGTCTACTCACGTTACAAAATGAGGGTGTTTCCCAACGGTCTCTTCCAGCTTCTCCAGGAAGGTTAGATCTGTCGCATCTCCAGGACGCAAACATTCTTCATCCTAGAACAAAGATCACAGAGGACATCAGCAACAAAGCAAGACTCCACAACAATATATAGGAACAGTAATGGGGGTGGAGGCGTGGAGTGTGCAGGAATTCAGACAAAAATGGCACTTTTCTGTTATTCTGTGTGAATACTTTTGTCCGAAGTCACACGACACAAGGTTATAGTCCAACAGCTTTATTTGAAATGACAAGCTTTCAGAGTGCCTCTCCTTTGCCAGGTGAAGTGAAAAATCCCGTCACACAGAGTTGGTCACCCATGGTGCGATAGCACACAGCGATAGAAGTGGTTATGTCAAGACCAAAAACTCAACTTAAAACTATAAACCAAACATTCAATATCCTCACCAGGATGGAGATGATTCCCTTGTGCTTCTCTTCGACCAAGTCACAGATGATTTTGTTGTTAAAATACTGAACAGGCTCCCACTGGAAACACAGGAAAAGAAAGGAGCCAGGCAGTCAGGACAGGAAACACACCTTCCCATGAAATCACAAACTAACAAAAACAAAGCCCAAAATGCTTAAAATCCACAAGTTCTTAATATCCAAACTTATTGATGAGAAACTTGCCCATTGTTAAATGTCCACCCACTAGTTTGGAGCTCTCCACATCAGTGGAAACTATTTCTCTCCATCTGTCCTACTGAATCCCTTTAATCTTCTAATTGTCTATGGACAGAGGATGCCACCCAGTGTATGCAGCCTGCCTCAAAGTTAACCCTCACCCCTGCACCTGCTGTTACCGATTGGCCCAGTTAACTCTGCTGTTACTGTACCGCGATTCCTTCTGCCTCATATTCCTCCTGTTCCGACTTCAGAGTCAGTTCGATGAATAATTGCTGTAGCTTCTCATTGCAGTAGTTGATGCAGAACTGCTCGAAACTGCAGAGAGAACAAGTTCAGTGAGTGAGAGGATTCGGACTAGTGTAACTTTCAATTAAACCATTCCATTTCACCCAACATCCCAACTCTGCCCAAAACTCTTCCTCTAGAGAGGGATTGGAGTCACTTTAAAAAGATTGACAGATTCCCTTCACTAAAGGGGAAAAGATCCTCCATTCCCAACTGGATTACTCAGTAACTCCTGAGTAATGTTTGGGAATTCTAATTGCTCAGGATCTGTGTGGTCCACCACTGACAGAGAAAGATTCCGTTATCACGGGAGGAAACAGATGGAGTCCAATTTGATGAAAATCTGGAACTGAAAGTCTAATAATGACCGTGAAACCCACTGTCAATTGTTGGAAAAGCCCACCCCTGGTTCACAAATGTCCATTTGGGAAAGGGACTACCACACTTACCCAGTCTGATGGCAGACCCACTGCTCTCTGAATTGGCAATGCCAGTCACTCAGTTGTTTCAATGACTACAAAGAAATGAAATCAGATGAACCACCTGGCATCTGCTTTGGCACCAGAAACAACTTTGGCAAAGTCCTCCTTACTAACTCTTGGGGGCTGGTGCCAACATTGAAAGAACGGTCTTACAGACCAGTCACAGCCTGCCATTGTCATATCTCAGAATCCTACCTTACAATGCTCCAGACCCCACCATCACCATCCCTGGATATGTCCTGTCCCACCAGCTCAGGGCATGGCCCAGTGGGATACAGTTAAAGGGAAGCAGAAGTGAGGACTGCAGATGCTGGAACTCAGAGTCTAGATTAGAGAGTGTTGCTGGTCAGGCAGCAACAGGTCAGGCAGCATCCGAGGAGCAAGAAAAATCGACATTTCGGGCAAAAGCCCTTCAGAGCTGCCCTGGGAGCCCCCACCATTGATTCCAGACCCCATAAAGTCTCGTAGCTTCAGGTTAAACACGGGCAAGGACACTTCCGGCTGATGACTTGGTATCATCAGTAATCCTGAATCGGTATTCCTCCATGTTGGACAACATTTACAGGAAACACTGAGGGAAGCAAGAGCACTCTGGGTGAGGGATTTCAATGTCCCCCATCAAGAGTGGCTGGTCAGACTGGTCAGGTGCTGACAGAGCTGCTAGACCAGGTCTGTGGCCGGTGGGGAGGAAATTAACAAGAGTGAAAAAAACATACCCTTTTTAAATTCATTTTGTGTGACATGGCCATCTCTGGCTGGGCCCAGCATTTACTGCCCGTCCCTAGTTGCCCCTTGAGAAGGTGGGGGTGAGCTGCCTTCTTGAACCGCTGCAGCCCATGTGCACCCACAATGCCTGAGGGAGGGAATTCCAGCATTCGGACCCAGGGACAGTAAAGGAACGATGATATATTTCCAAGTCAGGATGGTGAGGTGCTCGGAGGGGGACTTGCAGGGGGTGGTGTTCCCATGTGTCTGCTGCCCTTGTCCTTATAAATAGAAGGGGTCATGTGTTTGTAAGGTGCTGTCTGAGGATCTTTGGTGATTTTCTGCAGGGCATCTTATGGATAGTACGTACTATTGTTACTGAGCGTCGGTGGGGGAGGGAGTGGGTGTTTGTGGATGTGGTGCCAATCAAGCGGCTGCTTTGTCCTGGATGGTGTTGAGCTTTTTGAGTGTTGTTGGAGCTGCCCCCATCCAGGGCAAGTGGGGGGTATTCCATCACACTCCTGACTTGTGCCTTGTAGATGGTGGGACAGGCTTTGGGGAGTCAGGAGGGGAGTTACTCGCTTCAGTATTCCCAGCCTCTGGCCTGCTCTTGTAGTCACTGCGTTTATGTGATGAGTCCAGTTGAGTTTCTGATCAATGATAACTTCCAGGATGTTGATATTGGAGGATTCAGTGATAGTAACAACATTGAATGCCAAGGGATGGTGGTTATGTGATCTCTTGTTGGTGATGGTAATTGCCTGGCATTTGTGTGGCATGAATATTACTTGCCACTTGTCAGCCCATGGAGAAAGTGAGGGCTGCAGATGCTGGAGATCAGAGCTAAAAACTGTGTTGCTGGAAAAGCGCAGCAGGTCAGGCAGCATCCAAGGAACAGGAGAATCGACATTTCGGGCATAAGCCCTTCTTCAGGAATCTTCAGGAGCCCATGTCTGGATACTGTCCAGGTCTTGTTACATTTGAACATGGCCTGCTTCAGTATCTGAGGAGTCACGAATGGTGCTGAACATGGTGCAATCATCAGCGAACATCCCCACTTCTGACCTTATGATGGAGGGAAGGTCATTGATGAAGATGGTTGGGCCTAGGACACTTCTCTGAGGAACTCCTGCCGAGATGTCCTGACCATTGGAGAGTTTGCCCCCTAATACCCGTTGATTCCAGTTTTGTCAGGGCTCCGTGATGCCACACTCGGTTGAATGCAGCCTTGGTGTCAAGGGCTGTCCCTCTCCCCTCCCCTTTGGAATTTAGCTCTTTTGTCCAGGTTTGACCCAAGGCTGTATAAGGTCAGGAGCTGAGTGACCCTGGGGGGAACCCAAACTGGGCAGGTCACCGAGCAGGTTATTGCTGAGCAGGTGCTGTTGATGACCCCTTCCATCACTTTCCTGATGATCGAGAGCAGACTGATGGGACAGGAATTGGTTAGGTTAGATTTGTCCTCCTTTCTGCGTACAGGACATATCTGGGCAATTTTCCACATTGTCGGGTAGATGCCAATGTTGTAACTGGACTGGAACAGCTTGGCTCGGGCAGCGGCAAGTTCTGGAGCACAAGTCTACAATATTATTGCCAGAATGTTGTCAGGGCCCATAGCATTCGCATCATCCAGTGTCTCCAACCTTTTCGACACTGGCATCCGCCCGACAACGTAAAAAAATTACCTAAGTACGTCCTTGACATCAAGGCTGCATTCAACCGAGTTGGCATCAAGGAGCCCTGTTTATTGTCTGGTGTTGCTGTTGTGTGCGGGGAGTGGGCGGAATCTGAGAGGTCAGGGGTATTGGTGTCTGTTGCTGGTCACTGAGTATATCCAATCAGGGCCTTGATGTCGCAGTCACAGCTATCCCTGACAGGGAGCTCCAGCTAGCCCAATGAGCTGCTCGTTGTAGCTACCCCCTCCATTGAAAAACCCAGCCATGTGGAACAAATGTGACTGAGCCAATGAGATCATGTTTGATTGTGAAGTGATGACGTATTTGGGAGCTGTACCATTGATGGACAGTGGCATGTGTGACAGCAGTCTCCCAGATCATCACAATACATGCAAATGGAAAAGGTGACAGCTGCTGGGCTTCCCTTCTTCATATCTCCAAAGTGTTTGTTTTTCACAACCTTCCAACAACTCTCGTCCAGAGGAGACGGGCCTCGCACAGCCTGGCCCAGAGGAGACGGGCCTCGCACAGCCTGGCCCAGAGGAGACGGGCCTCGCACAGCCTGGTCCGGATATGGTCCAGGAATACAGAGTGGAAACTTCGTTACCTCCTCCCAGAGGTCAATCTCAGAGCATTGGCCATTCAGCCCATTAAGATTCCCCTGTCCATCAACACCACTTGGCCACATTTGTGCCATTGCCCTCTATATTCTTACCAACTTACCAATTTAAAATTTTCAATTGAGCCCCAAAATCCACATCATGTTTGGGGAAAGAATTCCAGATATTCCTTATTGTCGTGTGAAGAATCACTTCCTGATGTCATTGCTAATTGACCAACTCCAATCCTGCCCCTTTGCTCACGATCCCTTTCCTCTTCCCCCACCTTCTCACCCCCAAAAATAATAACTCTCAATCTACCGTACTGAATTGCCCTAACCACACCTGCCAGCTCAGCCCATAAACTCTTCCAAATGTAAGGCATTCGCAGCCCAGTCTATCTAACCTGTCCGCAGAAGTAAACATGTTTTAGCCCCAGCAACATTCAGGCAAATTCTGGTGATGCCTCTTCAAGGCTAATATGCTGTTCCCGATGTATGGTGCTTGGAATTGAAACCAATTACTCCACAGGGATTCTTACCACAACAATCTTAAAAAAGAAAGTTACCTGTTGTGTTGGAACACCTCAAATCCGTAAATATCTAGTAACCCGATGACATTGGGTCTATTGCGAGCAGAATATGTGGAATCCTACAAAACAGAGGGTTCAAAAATTAATATCCTACATACTGAATAACGGCAAACTCAATCACACAGAAATCCAACCGAACACTCGTAGAATTCAGCAAACAGTTTGGTGACTCGATATTCCTGGAACTTGCATGACCTCTTACTTCAAACAATCCCACCTCAACTGCTGCCATTAGTTCCCAAACTAATCCTGGTGATTCTCACCTTCCCCTGTTAACTGGAAGAGAGGAAAGGAAGAATAATGGAATTTTTACTGTCGAGAAAGTAGAAGTTTATAAAACTACCCTTTATCTGTTGAGTTTTGTTCAGTTTTCACTTCAAATTCCATTACCTGTGTTCAAAGAGAATGAAAAACAAGTAATTTCTTTCTGAGGAATGGTCACTGGACCTGAAACCTTAACTCTGCTTTCTCTCCACAGATGCTGCCAGACCTGCTGTGTTTTTCCAGCAATTGCTGATTTTGTTTTAGTTTATTTTTACTGCCATTTCTTTCCCATTCACAGGATGTGTGTCTCTGACTGGCCCAGCATTTATTGCCCATCCCTAAATGCCCAGAGAGCAGTTAAGTGTCATCCACATTGCTCTGGGTCTGGAGTCACACGGAGGCCAGACCAGGTAAGGAGGGCAGCTTCCTTCCCTAAAGGGCATTAGTGAACCAGATGGACTTTTCCTGACTATCGATAATGGATTCATGGTCATCGTTATTACGGATATTTATTGAATTCCAATTCCACCATTTGCCATGGCACGATTGGAACCTGGGTCTCTGTATTAGCAGTTCACTAATAATACCATTAGCCATCACCTCCCCATATTTCTTCATTCCCAGGATACATTCATTTCAGAGTTTGAACTGACCCTGGGTTTGTTGAGAGTTGACCAGGTTGTAATGGGGTCTGGAGTCCCAGAGCCCAAGTTGGGTTCAGATAGCCAGATAACCTTCCCAGATCAGCTGGGAACTTATAACAATCCATCACCCAACAAGTCATTTACCTCCAGAATGGAGGCTCTCAAACCGCCTCCAGTCACATCCAAACCCTCCTCCTTGTGATCAGAGACAGTGTCAACCATTACTCACAGCTGCTTGGCGGCAGCAAAGCTTTACAGCTAAACAACTCTGGAATTTGGGGATGTTAACCCAGGTGCCCAGCTTTAACCCAGTGTGTCAGTGAGTTATGGTTAGTCAAAGTCAGCCCTCTCACCATACTGCTCTGCACAGGACTGACAGGAATACAACCAGACCTAGACAGACGAGACACCTCTGACTCCCACTGTCTAAAACCCAAATTTCACTCCAACATTACCCTGTGAGCTAGAGACTTGTTGATCTTCAGGACTAGCCAGGAGAAGGTGCGGCCATAGATGGCTTTGGCAAGAGCATCACGTGCGTAGGCGGCTTGCTCAACATTCAAGGGACTGATGAGCTACGAGAGAAACAACAATCAGAATATTCACACAAGCAGCAAGAGATCACTTGTTCTTTGAACCTGTTTGATCACCTTATTAGGTCACAGCTAACACTGATCCCAATTCCACTCCGTCCACTGGGTTATGTACCCCTCAATCTTACAACAATCCAACCATCCCAGTTTTAAATTTACGATTCACCTCCAACTTTTTCTCTGGGAGTGGGACAGAGTTCCAGATCTCCCCTCCCCATGAAAACATTCTTCCCATCATCATCAGGAATGCTCTCGATGTCCCACCATCCTGGAATCTCCCCCAACAGAGAAACTGGGAGAGACAGAAGACAGAGCGACGGAGAACGGGAGAGAGAGAGAGAGAGAAAACGAGAGGGGGGGGGGGGAGAAGAGAGAGAGAGAGAGAAAAACCCACATTGCTAAGTGAAACAGCAGTGAATCTGTGCAGTTACTGCCTTTGCTGTTTGAATTCATGTATCGCTGGACATAGGAGTGGGTCTGGGAAAATTAACAAACAGTGAACAGGAGGAACCTGTTTAGCGGAAGGTTATAGCACCGAAACAGATAAGTGAATAGATTTAAGTGTGGTCTTGCTGTGAGTCTGTAGTAGTGAGTAGAGTGGGTTTTTTCTTGATTATATGTTTTATTGAGATATGTCTCTTGATTAAACTTAAAAATATAAGTCATAAGTATTAAGTTAGCCTGGAGCAGTGTTTGTAGAGGAATAAGACAGTACTATTTTCTGGGTCCGTAGATTGAAAGAAGCAAAAATGGCCCTTAGTAAAGTGATATGCTCTTCTTTTCAGATGTGGGAACTTATGGAGAGTTTACGTGTTACTGAGCATTATATCTGCAATAAATGCCGTTAGTTGTGAATCCTATCAGATCGAATGGATTGGTTGGAGTGACAGTCAGAGGCAATGGGGAATTTACAAGAGCAAGGGGGTGTGATGGATAGCAGTTATAGGAAGGGAGAAAAGTCACAGATACAGTCAGGTAGATGGGTTACCACCAGGACAGGTAGGAGGGGTAGGCAGGTAGTGCAGGAGTCTTCTGTGGCTATCCCCATTTCAAACAAGTACGCTGTTTTGGAAAATGCAGGGTGTGATGGATTCTCAGGGGAATGGAGCACGAACAGCCAAGTTTCTGATATTGAGACTGGCTCTAATGCAATGAGGGATATGTTGGGTGCCAAGAGATAGATTGTTTAAATTAGATTAGACTAGATTCAATACAGTATGGAAACAGGCCCTTCGGCCCAACTAGTCCACACCGCCCCTCCAAAGAGTAACCTACCTAGACCCGAGAACGAGGGGAGGGAGAGAACGAGGGGAGGGAGAGAACGAGGGGAGGGAGAGAACGAGGGGAGGGAGAGAACGAGGGGAGGGAGAGAACGAGGGGAGGGAGAGAACGAGGGGAGGGAGAGAACGAGGGGAGGGAGAGAACGAGGGGAGGGAGAGAACGAGGGGAGGGAGAGAACGAGGGGAGGGAGAGAACGAGGGGAGGGAGAGAACGAGGGGAGGGAGAGAACGAGGGGAGGGAGAGAACGAGGGGAGGGAGAGAACGAGGGGAGGGAGAGAACGAGGGGAGGGAGAGAACGAGGGGAGGGAGAGAACGAGGGGAGGGAGAGAACGAGGGGAGGGAGAGAACGAGGGGAGGGAGAGAACGAGGGGAGGGAGAGAACGAGGGGAGGGAGAGAACGAGGGGAGGGAGAGAACGAGGGGAGGGAGAGAACGAGGGGAGGGAGAGAACGAGGGGAGGGAGAGAACGAGGGGAGGGAGAGAACGAGGGGAGGGAGAGAACGAGGGGAGGGAGAGAACGAGGGGAGGGAGAGAACGAGGGGAGGGAGAGAACGAGGGGAGGGAGAGAACGAGGGGAGGGAGAGAACGAGGGGAGGGAGAGAACGAGGGGAGGGAGAGAACGAGGGGAGGGAGAGAACGAGGGGAGGGAGAGAACGAGGGGAGGGAGAGAACGAGGGGAGGGAGAGAACGAGGGGAGGGAGAGAACGAGGGGAGGGAGAGAACGAGGGGAGGGAGAGAACGAGGGGAGGGAGAGAACGAGGGGAGGGAGAGAACGAGGGGAGGGAGAGAACGAGGGGAGGGAGAGAACGAGGGGAGGGAGAGAACGAGGGGAGGGAGAGAACGAGGGGAGGGAGAGAACGAGGGGAGGGAGAGAACGAGGGGAGGGAGAGAACGAGGGGAGGGAGAGAACGAGGGGAGGGAGAGAACGAGGGGAGGGAGAGAACGAGGGGAGGGAGAGAACGAGGGGAGGGAGAGAACGAGGGGAGGGAGAGAACGAGGGGAGGGAGAGAACGAGGGGAGGGAGAGAACGAGGGGAGGGAGAGAACGAGGGGAGGGAGAGAACGAGGGGAGGGAGAGAACGAGGGGAGGGAGAGAACGAGGGGAGGGAGAGAACGAGGGGAGGGAGAGAACGAGGGGAGGGAGAGAACGAGGGGAGGGAGAGAACGAGGGGAGGGAGAGAACGAGGGGAGGGAGAGAACGAGGGGAGGGAGAGAACGAGGGGAGGGAGAGAACGAGGGGAGGGAGAGAACGAGGGGAGGGAGAGAACGAGGGGAGGGAGAGAACGAGGGGAGGGAGAGAACGAGGGGAGGGAGAGAACGAGGGGAGGGAGAGAACGAGGGGAGGGAGAGAACGAGGGGAGGGAGAGAACGAGGGGAGGGAGAGAACGAGGGGAGGGAGAGAACGAGGGGAGGGAGAGAACGAGGGGAGGGAGAGAACGAGGGGAGGGAGAGAACGAGGGGAGGGAGAGAACGAGGGGAGGGAGAGAACGAGGGGAGGGAGAGAACGAGGGGAGGGAGAGAACGAGGGGAGGGAGAGAACGAGGGGAGGGAGAGAACGAGGGGAGGGAGAGAACGAGGGGAGGGAGAGAACGAGGGGAGGGAGAGAACGAGGGGAGGGAGAGAACGAGGGGAGGGAGAGAACGAGGGGAGGGAGAGAACGAGGGGAGGGAGAGAACGAGGGGAGGGAGAGAACGAGGGGAGGGAGAGAACGAGGGGAGGGAGAGAACGAGGGGAGGGAGAGAACGAGGGGAGGGAGAGAACGAGGGGAGGGAGAGAACGAGGGGAGGGAGAGAACGAGGGGAGGGAGAGAACGAGGGGAGGGAGAGAACGAGGGGAGGGAGAGAACGAGGGGAGGGAGAGAACGAGGGGAGGGAGAGAACGAGGGGAGGGAGAGAACGAGGGGAGGGAGAGAACGAGGGGAGGGAGAGAACGAGGGGAGGGAGAGAACGAGGGGAGGGAGAGAACGAGGGGAGGGAGAGAACGAGGGGAGGGAGAGAACGAGGGGAGGGAGAGAACGAGGGGAGGGAGAGAACGAGGGGAGGGAGAGAACGAGGGGAGGGAGAGAACGAGGGGAGGGAGAGAACGAGGGGAGGGAGAGAACGAGGGGAGGGAGAGAACGAGGGGAGGGAGAGAACGAGGGGAGGGAGAGAACGAGGGGAGGGAGAGAACGAGGGGAGGGAGAGAACGAGGGGAGGGAGAGAACGAGGGGAGGGAGAGAACGAGGGGAGGGAGAGAACGAGGGGAGGGAGAGAACGAGGGGAGGGAGAGAACGAGGGGAGGGAGAGAACGAGGGGAGGGAGAGAACGAGGGGAGGGAGAGAACGAGGGGAGGGAGAGAACGAGGGGAGGGAGAGAACGAGGGGAGGGAGAGAACGAGGGGAGGGAGAGAACGAGGGGAGGGAGAGAACGAGGGGAGGGAGAGAACGAGGGGAGGGAGACCGCGCGAGGGTAGTTTGAGGACCAACATGTCCCAAGCTGGAAGCATTTTGTCAGCACAGGGTATAACTGACCCGGGAGAGGAGTTTGATCTGGTTTTCTCCGGTAATGACTGCATTTCCATCATCATCTGAGGAACACTGTAAATTGCCCAAGTGCAGAACACTGGCCACAATACTCAGCAGCTCCTGTTGAATAGGGCAGAGGCAAACAGAGTGGGTTCAGTGAAGGTTCAGCAAACCCCCCTTCCCTCCATCCCTGTCCTGCCCTCTCCCCCAACTCACTGCCTACTCTCCCCCCTTCTACCTGCCCTCCAGCCTCCCCTTGCTCCATGCCCTCTGTCCCTCACTGCTTGTGCCAGTCTCTGGGCTGCTGACTGTGTACAGGGGTGAGTCAGTGACAGTGGGACCTGTAGCAGAGCAGCAGCAACACTAACTGCTTCGTGACCCACTGTAACTTCAGGCCAGAATGCCTCCCCAACAATCCTAGTTAAATATCTACACAGGAACCACAAATGAGCATCTCTCAAACCTCACTAACCTGGGAAGGGAAACTTTCACAGGATTAAAACATACCCTCAGTCTCGGTCTGTGTAGAACTCAGTTTGGGCTCTTTGTCGACAGACCCCTGGGGAGCTCCTGTTGGACTGTAGTTTCCTCACCAAGCCTGTGCCTTTGTAGTGAGGGAATTGGGAGAGGAATGGGAGTAAGGGAATAGAGTTACTCTCGCCCCCTCCCACAGACAAACCCAATGACCTGAGGGAGCTCTTGCAAACAGATTTCAATTTCTCTGCTCGCAGGTTTTCGAGGGACCTATTGGGGGGGTGACAGTCATCAAACAGGGCTCAAATCAAGCAATTCACTTCTTTGTAATGCCCACACGACGCAGTTGGTCCAAAGGCGAGTGTCTGTGCTAGGGGTGGGGGCAATTCAATTCAAATAGAGGTCGATAACACTGGGAAGGGTTTTGAAGGGAATGGATATGAAGAGAGGGCTTCCTCATGTTAAATGGACATCAATAGGACATAGTCACCAAGAAGTCAACTCGGGATCGCAAGCAACTTTTACAAAGAGAGCAGGGAGAATGTAGCACTCAGACCACAGAGCGTGGCTAAAGTGAGAAAAGATGGGAGGAGACTGAAGTTCTGCATGGATACCAACATGGGCTCTTTCTGTGCTGTGTATCATGTCTAATTCTCAGGGTTTCTCGTCCAGCACCAGCGGGAGTATACATGGTAGAAGCCCAAGTTACTGTGCCAGAATTTAAACCCAAGACTGGGATCAAACACTAACCTAAACACTGTCCACTCCAGACCAGTGCCTGAGCTCAGGGAGAGATCCCAGCCACAGCCCTACAACCCACCTCGATATCTGTGCTGCTGAAATCGATGACGGTCAGTGCTTTGTACACAGTTTTCCAATCGTGCCTATCATTGATGGAACTGACCTTCGCACAATGACCCTGAAAGACAGAACCAACACATTGTCAGCAAAAGGATGACTGTCACACACACAATACCTGCTCCTTCCAACCACTGACTGGCTGAAAACACCCTCCAATGGATCCTACAGTGAGGTATAGCTGAAACTGGCTCCATACAGCGTGTCTGACATCCATGAGGAAGAATTTCTGGTGGGGAAATTTGCTGTGACTTTTCACCACCCCACCCAAACATTCACTCTTCTTTTCCCACTGACTATCTCCTCCCTGGTGCTGGGCCGGAGATCAGATAGCAACAGATGCATGACTTTCCACAACCTTAATTGACTGACAGTCAGACTGACCACACAGCGTACACACAAGACTGCGCTGTAACAGGAAGTGTCCTCTACAATCATCCATTGTTTATACCAGGAGAGCAGCAACACACAGTTCAGGTTGTGGTCCATTCCCTCACTAACTGAGGAAGGTGCTCAGGTCAGTATTTCCCTAGGACAGTGCTGTATCGGGCTGGACCGTGGGCCCCACTCCCTCCCTCCTTACTTTGACTAGGTACTGGTAACTCTGGGCATTACGTTCCAGCCCGAGTCTCCTCAGTAGATCCTCATCACCTCCATCGATCAGTTGGTAAAAAATATGAAAGTTCCTCTCGCCGTGACTCTGGTGAATGACTCGGGATTTCTCCAGCAGGTAGTTGAGGATGTGACCACCCACTGGTGCCCCCTATAAAACACAAATACACCAAGTTACCAACAGGTCCAGCAAGTCACTCCATTTGTAGCTGCGTCCAGGGGAAAGATGGCTGCACTGGACTGAATGACGGAGGATATGCTGCAAAAATAAATCAGAAGATGTGGAAATTTTGAGGAGTAAGTCCCCATCTCACAGAAAGCTCAACTCCACCGACTGTGCTGCTCAGTGAGTCCAGAACATACACAGCCTGGGATTGGAGGGTTGGCAGCTCTGGAATATTGGTCTGACTTACCCGAAAATCAAACTGGATGTCCATATACTTGCCAAAGCGGCTGGAATTGTCATTGCGGAGGGTTTTTGCATTTCCAAAAGCCTGAAAGATAGAAAACAAAGAAATCTGAGGCCTGTAGGACAGTAGACCCTCACTCACAATTCTTTCAGGAAAGCAGCAAACAAATCTATGAAAACTAACAAGGTACAATCAGGGCCTTCAGACAATGCCAACCATTCTCATCTTTGGATTCAAAACTACTTTCAAACCCAACAATAAGGGATGCAGATGGTGGAAATCTCAAAAATCTCAGTGGCTCAGGCAGCTTCCATGGAGACAGAAACAGAGTTAATGCCTCAGCTCAATGACCTTTGATTCTCCCTCACAACCCCTCGTTCTGACTAAAGGTCAGTGACCAAAATGTTCACCCCAGGATCAGATCTATTCCCTGGCAGCACAGTGACCGAATACCTTTCACTGTCTCACACTGTGACGTGCTGACTCAGTATCAGAGCTCTCTCTCCCCCTCTCACACTCATTGAGATTCAGTGTTAGTCCACAGTGATCAGGTGCTGGCCTTATGGACCTTGACAGTGGCACAGTATCCAGAACCTTCCATCCACAGGCTGTGTGTAACAGTGCAGTGGATCCCAGGGGAGACTGCTTACCTCCAGCACTGGGTTCGACTGCAGCAGCCTGTCTCGCACTTCCTCCACCCTCACGCTGGCTGGACATGTCACTGCATAGTACTGAAGGATCTTCTTCGAAGCTTCTGTTTTCCCAGCTCCACTCTCGCCCGAGATCAGGATGCACTGGTCTTTCCGTTCTGACCTCATCGAGCGGTAGGAGTTGTCTGATACAGCGTAACTGCAAAGCACAAAGAAGGTGTTTGGTATGCTTTCCTTTATTGGTCAGAGCACCGAGTAGATATGTTGGGAGGTCATGTTGTCACTGTATAGGACGTTGGTTAGGCCACCTTTGGAATATTGTGTGCAATTCTGGTCTCCTTCCTATCGGAAAGATGTTGTGAAATTTCAAAGGGTTCAGAAAAGATTTACAAGGATGTTGCCAGGGTTGGAGGATCTGAGCTACAGGGAGAGGCTGAACAGGCTGGGACTGTTTTCCCTGGAGCGTTAGAGGTTGAGGGGTGACTTTATAGAGGTTTATAAAATCACGAGGGTATGGATATGATAAATAGGCAAAGTCTTTTCCCTGGGGTGTGGAAGTCCTGAACTAGAGTGGCATAGGCTTAGGGCGAGAGGGGAAAGATATAAAAGGGACCTAAGGAGCAACTTTTTCACACAGAGGGTGGTACGTGTATGGAATGAGCTGCCAGAGGAAGTGGTGGAGGCTGGTACAATTACGACATTTAAACGGCATCTGGATGGGTATCTGAATAGAAAGGGTTTAGAGGGATATGGGCCGGGTGCTGGCAAATAGGACTAGATTGGGTTGGGATATCTGGTTAGCATGGACGGGTTGGGCCAAAAGGTCTGTTGCCGTGCTGTACATCTATAAGACTCTGACCCAATCTGCCTTGCTTCCCCACATTCCTGATTGCTGCTCTGCAATGCTCCTTCAGTACCTGGGGCTGGACTGTCCAGCAGCAATAGTGAAGTCTCCAGCCAGCAAAAGGCTTTGTCTTTAGTCACTCATTTGTAAACTTTCAAGTTGGGATTCCCTGGCCAGGAACACTGGAGGGTTCATTTCACAGTAGATCCTTGGAGGAACCCAACAGGTGTGAAGGGGGACAGATCCTACAGCAGTCCACAAACTCAACATCAGCACTTTCCACTGCTAACCCAGTCAAATGTCTGAAGGTATTTCACAGCAGTGTTACTAGCAAGCTACAGACGGAGACACTGAGTAGCAACTCCCAGAGAGGTGGAGAGATTTAGGGAGGGAGTTCCAGAGTTTAGGGTCTTGGTAAGTGACAGCTCTGAAAGCTGGTGTGATTAGAATCAGGGAGGCATAAGAGGTTAGAACTGGAGTGGTACGGATATTTCAGAGGATTGGAGGGATGGAGGAGAGAGGGAGGGAAGAGGCAATGGAGGGGTTTGAAAACAACAATGTCTTTACAAGTGGCCAGATCAGGAGCCAATATTGGTCATTGGGCACAGGAGTGAAGGGTAAACAGGACTCAGTGCGAGTTTAGACAGGCCGCAGTGGCTTCAGGTGAGGTGACTGACAGTACAAGGTGTCAAACTGTCGCAACACCTTCCTGAAAGATCAACCTGGGATCTAACCAAGTTATTGCTGAGGATTTCAGCAACTGATCAGCTGAGACAGAGGAGGAGCCTGGTAATGTAATCCAGGACCCCAAAGCAGCCTCCGTCTATTTCACAATACAGTTCAAATCAAATTTGAATCAATATGAGGAATTATACAAAAGACAAGATTTCTGGCTACTGTTTATCAGATGACTGAATCGCCAGGAAATTAGCTCACAGAGTATCATCATCTTTTGTTGGAGCCTTCAATAGGACTTGGAACTTTCCCTGACTAACCCGTTCTGTAACTGAGCCAAATCCCTCTTCCCATTAATGAACAATAGTCTCACTGGAAAAATCTGGAATCTGTAGAACCCATCGAACACACAATGAACCATCGCCTCCAAGCAACTTTCCAAAATGGATAGAAATAACAAACTTGTTGGGGACCCTTGAGGATCAGAAAAATAACAGAGGCTAGAAAAGCAGAAAAATTCACACGAGGCCAACTACAGCAGGAAGGCAGAGGGGCTTGCTTCAAATCTGTCACTTTAAATTGGTGAAACAAAAAGTCACCGACTTGTGAATGGATGAAAATGAACAAAGACATGCATTTTCTTCGCACCTTCTACAACCTCAGGATGCACACTTTACAACAAACAAAGTACTTTTGAAAACAGTCACAATTTCGGGAAGTCCAGCAATCAATTGTGCACCACAGGCTCCCACAGACAGCAGTGAAAAATAAAACAATGGGCACATAACTCAGACAGCCTTTCTTCACCTGACTGGCATCACATCACAGTGTGTGGGATCTTGCTGTGTGCAGTTGGCAGATGCATTTTCAACATTACAAAAGCACCTACACCCCTGAATTACTTTACTGGCTGCAAGGTCCTTTGGGATACCCCGTGGTTTTGAAAGATGCCACAGCAATGCAAGACTTTTTCCCTTTAATATAACAATTTCATACCAGTTTGAACCAAGTTAAAGCTGTTAAAACTGCACTCTCATGGAGGGCTATGAGGTGAGAAAGAGGAACAGTCTGTCACTACAACCCAGAAGGCCCAGTCTACGGGATGTAAGATCCATCCCAGTCGTTTAGTTATGAAGGTGTTCAGCACACTTGCCTTCATTGGTCAGTCCTTTGAGTAGAGGAGCTGGGACGTCATGTTGAGGATGTACAGGACACTGGTGAGGCCTCTTCTGGAGAACTGTGTCCAGTTATAGTCATCCTGTTGTAGGAAGGATATTATGAAACTGGAGAGGGTACAGAAGAGGCTTACCAGGATGTTGGTGGGTATGGAGAGTTTGAGTTATAAAGAAAGGCTGGGACAACTTTCACTGGAGTGTTGGAGGTTGAGGAGTGACCTTATGGAAGTTTATAAAATAATGAGGGGTCTAGATAGAGTCAATAGCAGTTGTCTTTTCCTCAGGATGGGGAATTTCAAGACTAGGGGTTTATTTATAAGGTGAGAGGAAGAGAGATTTAAATAGGACATAAGAGGCAAATTCTTAAAACAAAGGGTGGTTCACATGTGGCATGAACTTCCTGAGGAAGGGTTGGGTGTGGGTACAATTACAATGTTTAAAAGACATTTAGATAAGGCCATGAATAGGAAACGTTCGGAGGGCTATGGGCCAGGAGCAGGCAGGCGGGACTGGTTTAGTTTGGGATTGTGTTCAGCAGGGACTGGTTGGGCTGAAGGGTCTGTTTCCATGCTGATCATTAACCCTTGCACCACACAAAAGGCAGCCTTCATACCTGTGGCACCTCTTTCAATAAAGCACTCCACAGCAACGAGCACCCGAGCTACAAATCTTCTCACAAACTTTGAACTCCTACTTTGTTCAACATCATTTTTCTCCATAATTTTGTGAATTATTTATCCTGAAAAACCTGTCCAAACCCCTTTCAAAATTACTGATGGGATCAACTTCCAGGAACATGGATCTTAATCGAATACTGCCTACATTAACAAGTTGACTGGAGTTACATGGGATAGATTTACACATTGGGTCCCTGTTGGTCAAGCTGATACCACCCTCACCCTACTGGATTCCCACCTCCCTGCCATAGCACACACCCTCCTCTACCATTCCAGTCCCACCAAAGCCCTTGCACTCTTAAACACCCGAAACTGCAAAGGGAAGCATTTGCTTGAATTGACTAAATATTTCAGCAGCTCTCCTTGCCGCTCACTTGTTTGACACCGTTCCACTTGGCTGCACTTACATGTGAGGTGAGACTTCGTAGAAATTGACTCCTCGGTATCTCGCCATGTGTTGTTTGGTGTAGATCTCCAGTTCCTTGTATGGGTTGACAGAGACCAGGACTGAACTAATGTATGTCTGTAACGAGACCAGCAGAGGGCAGAGTCAGCCCATTTATCAATATTTCAACAGCACCACAACAACAACTTGCAGTTAAATAGCATCCAGGACCACCTGGATTATCTGAACATCGATTATCCAAACAAAGTGCTCCCTACCGATGTTGTTTGGATAATCGAGGTTGCCAGTATCAGCATCTCCTTCAGGGTCACTGGATCAAAATCCAGGAATTGCCGCTCCAATGGCATTGAGAGTCTATCTACAGCACATGAACTGCAGTGGGTTAACACCAGCTCCTCAATAAATACTGGCACAGCCACCAACGCCCATGGTGCCAGGATTGAATCAAATACAGTCATGCATATTCAAACCCCAGGAAGGTGGGGAGGGGGCGGTGTTAACAGAGGGTGGTGGTGGTGAGGAGGGGTCGGGGAGAGGCTGATCAGGGTGGGGTGTCAGAGAGAGGGAGTCAGGGGATCAGGGCGGGGTGTTAGTGGGAGGGGGTCAGGGGATCAGGGCG